>NC_079210.1:17685770-17965770 GCF_026745355.1 Beta vulgaris subsp. vulgaris | reverse complement strand
TGAAGAAAATCTTTTTAAGATACTTAGATTTCATAATTCTTATCCATAATTTATTATCATCCTTAATGATACTCCAGCCATGAAGGTAATGTTCTAGTTCCTTAGGTTTCGAAAACCTAGCCCTCCCATATATGAATCTGTTGACCCTTGAGTTTTGAAGATGACCTAACCACAAAAGACATAGTATATTTTATTTATGTTGTTGCAAGGTAATTCATGCTCGAGCTAAGAGAATACTTGATTGAAGATTAAAGCGGAGAATTAATCAAGATTGAAGTAAAGATGTTCGAGAAATGAAGAATCAAGCATGGAATGAAGATTAGAATACATTAGGGTATTTATTAATCTTCTTGTTAAGGTTGAGTAAAAGCTTTATTAAGTTCGTCGTGAATTCTCAAAGGAACTTGGTTTTGTTCCCATGAAAGGAACATAACTGGCACTATAGGAACAAGGCTTAGGAACAAGACTTAATAATTAGGGAACAAGACTTTAAAACTAATTTAGGAACTTCTAAGTGACTAATATTGTGCGCCTAAGATAATTGTGTGCCCAATATAGTTGTTAGAGTTTTTAGGGATATTTTGACTAAGATCCATTATTTTAGGAAGTTAGTTTAAGTTTGTTAGGAAAAGATTTTAAAAAGATTTTCTGATTTTAAAATAACTGATTTTCAAATATTATCTTTTTAAAATATATATTTTATCTTTTATATTTTATTTAAAAGATTTAGTTTTCGAAAATATATTATTTCCGGTTTTCAAAATGTTTCGGATTTTTTATTTACAAAAACTGTTTTCCGGTTTTATAAAAGATTTTGAAAAAGATATTTTCCCTAAAAACTAGCTAAAGGATTTTATTTATTTATTTTCTAAATTCTAGATTACACGCCTAAGGTTTACTGCTACACGTTTATGTAGTTAGTGGATTTAGTGGCTTAAGTTAATTATCCTCCAAGTATTTAATTAAATTAAATAAGATTAATTATTCTCCAAGTTTGCAAAAACCACGTAATATGTTACTGCTTCTATGAAGTGAAGTAGTGGATTAGTGGATGCTTTACATGACATGGAATAATTAATTTAATTTAATTAATTAATTAAACATCATGGAGAACATGTGATAATGGTCTAAGTTAGTGGAAATCATGTCTTGTCTTAATAGTCTATAAATAGGCGCCTAATTCATTTGAGTAAAATTGTGTCTGACTTAGTTAATTTGTCCTAAGTTATCTAAAGTGTCAGTGCCTTTTCTTTAGAGAATTCATACTTACATTAATCGAGTTTTTATTACTCTTCCATAGTTTTACAAAGTGTATTTTTGAGAAAAAGGGTTTGAGTGAACTCTTGTAAGTGTGAGAAAGCTTTGAGTGAAGCAAGAGAAAGAGAAATAGAAAGAGAAAGGAACTTCTAGTGAAGTTTGAGAGAAAACGTCAGTTGTTGGGAACTGTCGTTGGGAACTTGAGTTGAGTGACTTAAGTTGAGAATCGAGAGAAAAGTAATAGGTTGTAATCAGAGTTGTTTTGGCCTATTATAGTGGAAAGTTGTTTAAAATCCCTTGTGGTCGAGGTTGTTTCTTCCTACTAGGCCTAGGAAGTTTTTCCTCGTAAAATCTCTCGTGTTCCCATTGTTTGTTCCCAAGTTTACTTTTAATTCCGCAAAAAGTAGTACTTATTCTCTCACTATAATTCACCCCCCCTCTTATAGTACTCATATTATACAACAATTGGTATCAGAGCGGGAACTCTAATATTCAGGAAACCCTGTTGAGTTCAAGATCTTGAAAAATATGAATACTAGAGAGAAACTGGAAGAAGGGTACTCTACGCAGAGGCCACCAATGTTCAATGGTAAGTTTTACACTTACTGGAAGAACATAATGGAGATCTTTATCAAAGCCGACAATTACCAGGTATGGAGAGTCATAGAGGTAGGTGATTTTGAAGTCACAACCACTAATGACAAAAATGAGGTAATTCCTAAATCTATATCTGATTTTGATAAAGCTGATTTCGAAAAGATGGAAATTAATGCTCTTGCTATAAAATTGCTTCATTGTGGTCTTGGTCCTCATGAACACAATCGTGTCATGGGATGTAAAACAGCAAAACAAATTTGGGATCTTATTGAAGTCACTCATGAAGGTACGAGTGAAGTTAAGAGATAAAAAATAGATCTTTTGATGAACCAATATGAACTTTTTCAAATGAAATCAAAAGAGTCTATCCAAGACATGTTTACACGCTTTACTAATATAATTAATGAGCTAACATCTCTTGGTAAAGTGATTACATCTGAGGAACAGGTACGAAAGGTCCTAAGGAGCCTTCCTAGGGATCGTTGGATGGCTAAAGTAACTGCCTTACAGGAAACTAAGGACTTTACTAAGTTCAATTTGGAACAACTTGCTGGTTCCCTCGTGACTCATGAGTTGCAATTGGACAATGAGAATGGAGACATGTCCAAGCAAAAGTCGATTGCCTTAAAAGCTGATGAAAGTGAAGGCTCAGAAACAGATGAAGAAGAATCTGCTCTCATGGTCCGAAAATTCAAAAGAATGTTTAGGAACATGAAGAAAGGTGATTACAAAGGTAAGAATAAGAAATATTCTAACAAACTTGTTTGTCATAAGTGTGGCAGTTCTGAGCACTTCATCAAGGATTGTCCCCAATGGGAACAAGAAAAAGGCAAAGGAAGGAACAGAGCAGAGAAGGAACAAAGAATACAAAAACTCCTATACTCGATCTGATATGAAGAAAGTATGGTTGCTGCATGGGGAGACTCTGACTCTGAGGAAAGATGATCCTCAACCAAATGAGGAGACTGCAAACTTCTGTCTTATGGCTTTTACAATTCCGAATCTGATGAAGAGATTGAATCTCTTGAGGTTGGAGTGAGGGGGAACAACACATGGTACCTAGACAGTGGTTGTTCTAAGCATATGACTGGAGATAAATCAAGATTTCTCTCACTCTCAGCCTACAATGGTGGAAGTGTGACTTTTGGTGACAACAAGAAAGGTAACATAGTTGCCATGGGCAAAGTTGGTAAGTCATCGTCACATTCCATAGAAAATGTGTTTCTAGTTGATGGATTAAAGCATAACTTGTTAAGTATTTCCCAATTCTGTGATAGAGGGAACTGTGTGAAGTTTAATAGTGAAAAATGTTTGATAGTCAACAATAGCACAAAGGATATCATTTTGGAAGGAACAAGGAAAGGGAACACATATGTTGTGGATCTCAACCTTGTTCCCAAAAACAAATTCACATGCCTTAGTGTTATTGATGATGATTCATTCTTATGGCACAAGCGTCTAGGTCATGCTAGCTTTTCCTTGCTTGACAAACTGCGTTCTAAAGAACTAGTTTTAGGTTTACCCTCTACTAAGTTTCATTTAGATCATGTTGTGATGCATGCGCAAAAGGCAAGCATGTTAGGTCCTCTTTCAAGTCCAAGAATGTGGTAAGTACCACAAGACCTTTAGAGTTAATACATATGGATTTATGTGGACCTATGAGGATACAAAGTAGGAGTGGAAAGAAATATGTGTTAGTAATTGTAGATGACTTCTCTAGATTTACTTGGGTTATTTTTCTTTCTAGCAAGGACGAGACTTATGATGAGTTCCTTGTCTTTGCAAAGAAAGTACAAAATTTGAGTGGTCATAAGTTACTTCACCTTAGATCCGACCATGGTAAAGAGTTTGAAAATTTTAAGTTCGATGACTTTAGCAGAGACAATGGATTAGATCACAATTTCTCAGCCCCTAGAACACCTCAACAAAATGGTGTTGTTGAAAGGAAAAATAGAACACTAGAAGAGATGGCTAGGACTATGCTGATAGCTAGTGGTCTTCCTAAAAACTTTTGGGCAGAAGCTGTGAATACTGCTTGTCACATTATAAATCGAGCCATGGTAAGACCTTTATTAAATAAAACGCCCTATGAGCTGTATTTTGGTAAAAAGCCCAATATTACATATTTCAGAACATTTGGATGTAAATGTTTTGTTCATAATAATGGGAAACAAAATATTGGAAAATTTGATGCTAGAAGTGAAGAAGCTGTATTCTTAGGATATTCTTCTAGTAGCAAGGCTTATAGAGTGTATAATAAAAGGTCTATGTGTGTAGAAGAAAGTGTGCATGTTATTTTTGATGAAACAGATAAATTTGATGCAAGCACACAGGTTGAAGATGACTTCGAAATAGGATTGACAAAAGACTTAAGTCTTATTGATGAGACTTTGGAAGACGAAGTCATGGGAACAAAGCCAAGGGAACAACATCCTGTTCCTGTTCCTGTTCCCAGTGAGGAAGAAGAGGAACTAAGTGATGATGCACTAGTGAATGAATCCACTATTGTAGAACCTGGTTCCCAAGTACAGGTAAATGAAGATGATCAAGGAAACCAAGTTTCCATCCAGGATTTCCAACCAAAGCCTTGGAAAACTCATCGTTCCCATCCTGTGGAACTAATAATCAGTGACATAAATAAGGGAACTCAAACGAGATCTCAATTGAAAAACTTTTGTGCTTTTCATGCTTTTCTTTCTATGTTGGAACCTAGGAATCATGAAGAAGCTCTCACTGATGCTGATTGGATCGTAGCAATGCAGGATGAACTTCATCAATTTGAAAGAAACAAAGTTTGGCACCTTGAACCTAAGCCTAAACATAACAAGGTTATTGGTTTAAAGTGGGTGTTTCGAAACAAATTAGATGAGTTCGGAACTATCATAAGAAACAAGGCCAGGTTAGTTGTGAAAGGATACAATCAACAGGAAGGCATTGATTATGAAGAAACTTTTGCTCCAGTTGCAAGACTGGAAGCAATTAGAATCTTCATAGCTTTTGCTGCCTTCATGGGTTTCAAATTGTATCAAATGGATGTAAAATGTGCTTTTCTAAATGGTTATCTTAATGAGGAGGTATTTGTAGAACAACCTCCAGGTTTTGAAAATAAAGAATTTCCTAATCATGTCTTTAAGCTTGACAAAGCTCTTTATGGGTTAAAGCAAGCTCCAAGAGCATGGTATGAAAGACTTTCTAAGTTCCTTCTTGAAAATGAGTTTAAAAGAGGAAAATTGGATCGAACCTTGTTTTTAAAATCAAAAGGAAAACATTTATTAGTTGTTCAAATATATGTTTGATATTATATTGGTGCCACTAATGAATCTTTGTGCAAGGACTTTGCTAATCTCATGAGTAAAGAATTTGAAATGAGTATGATGGGTGAGCTCAACTTCTTCTTGGGGTTGCAAATCAAGCAAACAGAAGAAGGAATCTACATCCATCAACAAAAGTACATAAAGGAACTATTGAAAAAGTATGGTTTGGAAGCATCCAAAGTAATCATACACCTATGGGAATCTCAACCAGATTGGATGAAGATTCTATAGGAATAAGTGTGGATCAAACCAAGTATCGAGGTATGATTGGCTCATTACTATATCTAACTGCAAGTCGTCCTGATATTGCTTTCAGTGTAGGGTTATGTGCAAGGTTTCAAGCCAATCCAAAGGAATCTCATCTCACAGCTGTGAAGAGAATCCTAAGATACCTCAAGGGAACAGATGATTTAAGCCTATTCTATTCGAGGAGTGATACCTTTGAATTGAAAGGATTTGCGGATGCTGACTATGCAGGAGATCTGGTCAATAGAAGAGTACATCAGGTATGGTTCAGTTCCTTAGTCATAGTTTAGTTTCTTGGAGCACCAAGAAGCAAAACACAGTTGCTTTATCTACAGCAGAGGCTGAATATGTTGCAGCAGCAGCATGTTGTTCCCAAATGCTATGGATAAAACAACAACTACGTGACTATGGAATCTACTTTGAATGTGTTCCCATCTATTGTGATAATACTAGTGCTATTAGTATTTCTAAAGATCCCGTACATCATTCAAGAGTCAAACACATCCATATTAGGCATCACTTTCTGAAAGATAATGTTGAAAAGGGTCTTATTAAAATGGAATTCTGTGAGACTGAACGTCAAATTGCAGACATCTTGACAAAACCCTTAAATAGAGATAGGTTTGAGAAATTGAGACTTGAACTTGGCTTAATCAAATGAAATGATTGCTACATTATTCCCCTTTGTGTTAATTCTTTGGCATTATGTCTGGATGTGCATTTTTATGTTTTATTTACTTAAATACATCACAATTCTTATATGATTATTTCATATGTATAAGTAAAAATGTCTGAAAACTGCTCACCAATGTCCAATAATATTCCCCTTATTGTTCATAGGACAATTCTATGCCTTAAGTGATGACAAAGGATTAAAAGAATTAATGGAGTTCCAAAGTAGCAAAATTTCATTGTTTCCATTCATTGTTCCCAAACGCTGTTCCCAATTCCCAGCGTATTAGAGTTAGATTTTTTTCTTTTCAAAATTCGAAAAACCAAAAATATTCTGTTCAGATTTTATTTCCTAAAAATCTGATTTTTCCTTATATCTCTCAAGTTAGTTGAAGATATTTTTTTAATTTAGATAGAAGATTTTTTTTTCATAAAACATGTAAATACACGGTTTTATATAATTTATTATATTCTTTCCTTAAAACAAACAAATTTTTTTCCTTCCTTCTCATAAAACCGAAAATACTCCACAAAACATGATACCAAAAACACTTCTCACTCTCTCTCCTCCCACAAAGCCGAAAAACCCTCTCCTTCATCCTCTAAAATTGAATCACCAACACCCATGGATATTTCTCCCAATTCTTCATCAAGAATTCTAAGGAAAAGGAAGAAAAAAGAAGAATCGGTTGAAATGGAGGTTGAAGAAGCTCATGCAACTAGTGAGGGGGAATCAGATGTTCCCGAGAGAGGAACAACTCGGTTGTTCGAAAAAATTCCACGGCAGTAGGTATGTGCATGGACTTTTTATTGATGTTTCTTGGTGCAAAAGAGTAAACTTTCGTCAATTGCTTAATATGATTAAGTTTCAAGGTTGGGAAAATCTTTTTGTGAAATGTTATGGAAATAGTTTGATTCCTAAATTGATGGACGAATTTTGTGAAAACTTTTCCATGGATGAAGAAGGAAATTGTTCCACTTGGTGAAAGGAACTCAAATAGATTTTAATGCAAAAATTTTGGGTAAACTGCTTGGTGTTCCCGTGAGAGGAACAGATGTTTATTTCAAGAAACAACGTGGTTCATATCCATTTTCGGACATTTCCTTTGATCAATTGATTGTTAAGTATGGTGGTCAAAAGGGAAAAACTTTCTTGATCATAATCTTCTTTCCCCTTATCACAAAATTTTGTTTCACATCCTCAAGAAAGCTTTATTGCCTCGTCTTTCCAAACGTGCTCAAGTTAGCATGTTGGATTTAATTTACATTCATTGTTTAGCCTCTCACAAACACATAAACTTTCCCTCTTAATGATTCAACATTTGAGTCATTGCATTGAAAATGGATTTGTTGTTGGATATGGAGCTTTAGTAACCGAAATTCTACTTAAGTTTAAAGTGAAAATTTCGGGAAATATGTTGAATGTGCGTGCCTTGAATAACTTGAATGTTTGTGTTGTGAATGGAGAAGTTATTAAGGGACGTGCTAATCTTGATGATGATGAGGATGATGATGTGGATGATGAAGTGGAAGAAGAAGAAGAAGAAGAAGAAGAAGAAGAAGAAAAAGAAGTTGAAGAGAAGAAAAATGAAAAGGAAGAAAGAAAGAAAAATCAAAAAGAAAAGAAAATTGAAAAAGAAAAAGAAGAAACTAAGAAGAAAGGGAAGAAGGTGGTTGATGAGGTGGTGAAACCGGTTATGAAAAGCACTAGAGCTAGTCAAAGGGTTCAAAATATGAAAGTGCTTAATTTTCCTTTTACTTGATGCCGAAGAAAGTTGTGAGGAAGATGAAGTAAAGGTGATTGATAGGGAAGATTATGAATCTAACCTACCTCCTTCTAGGGAACCGACTCCTGTTCCCATGGAAACCAATCCTCCTTTTCCTCCATCTCCACAAAAATCTGCCTCACCCTCTACCCAAGCACCACAAGATGATCCTATCCCTCCCTCTACCTCAAAACCCTCCTGTTCTGTTCCTAAACTAAGAAATCAGGTGCTGTTCCCATACTAGAGGAACAACCTGCTGTTCCCAAACCTAAGGAACAAACAGCAACTCCCAATCCTTCTCAAGCTCCCTCGTCTTCTCAAAATCCTACCATTGGTTCTACATATACTCTAGCTCATGCTAGAAGGTTGGATTCTTTGTTTTCCTTGGTTATGGGTCATTCGGAAGCAATGATGGAGTTTGCTACGGAAGCTAAGGATTTAAATGGGTTGGTAAAAGGGGTTATGAGCAAAGTTGACAAAGCCTTGGATGGACAACAAGAGATTATGGCTCGGCTTGGTGAACTTTCTTCCTCCATTCAAGCTATGAACTCTAGATTGTTGAAGTTGGAAGACATTGTGCTCAAGGGAAATGATACATTGGCCGAAAATCATCAAGAAGTGATGGCAAAGCTTCATGATGTGGTGGAAGAAGTAGAACAACCTCCCTCTCCTAAATCATAAACTTTTCTCGTTTAGCTTGTTTTATTTTGTGTGGGAACATGAACTTTGTTTAATATTTGTCTTTTCTATCCTTCTCCTTTAATCATGCTACAATGGAACTTATTGGTTTGCTTAATTCTAAGTTTGATCTTTTTGCATGTGTGCGTCTAAATGAATGGCTAATATTCTTGGATTGCGGTTTTTGAGAGTTGAATGCTTTATTTGCTTATACTAACCAACTTATTTCTTACAAGTTTGGTGTGTGATGTGTTTAGTGAATATATTCATCTTTTTGAAATCGTGGACTATGTTTTTGAAGATGCCAAAGGGGGAAAGATAAGGCAAATCAGAGTAAATTTTTTTTTGTCATGAATTATGTTCTCATATTTCGACTTTACAAAATAAAATAACGAGTCTATAATAGTTAATTTAACTTGGTTACATACTTTGTTAAAATTATTTTTATATGACTTATGAGTATTATTTTAGTATATGCCTTTTGTTGCCATCTTCAAAAAGGGGGAAATTGTTGACCCTTGAGTTTTGAAGATGACCTAACCACAAAAGACATAGTATATTTTATTTATGTTGTTGCAAGGTAATTCATGCTCGAGCTAAGAGAATACTTGATTGAAGATTAAAGCGGAGAATTAATCAAGATCGAAGTAAAGATGTTCGAGAAATGAAGAATCAAGCATGGAATGAAGATTAGAATACATTAGGGTATTTATTAATCTTCTTGTTAAGGTTGAGTAAAAGCTTTATTAAGTTCGTGGTGAATTCTCAAAGGAACTTGGTTCTGTTCCCATGAAAGGAACAGACCTGGCACTATAGGAACAAGGCTTAGGAACAAGACTTAATAATTAGGGAACAAGACTTTAAAATAATTTAGGAACTTCTAAGTGACTAATATTGTGCGCCTAAGATAATTGTGTGCCCAATATAGTTGTTAGAGTTTTTAGGGATATTTTGACTAAGATCCATTATTTTAGGAAGTTAGTTTAAGTTTGTTAGGAAAAGATTTTAAAAAGATTTTCTGATTTTAAAATAACTGATTTTCAAATATTATCTTTTTAAAATATATATTTTATCTTTTATATTTTATTTAAAAGATTTAGTTTTCGAAAATATATTATTTCCGGTTTTTCAAAATGTTTCGGATTTTTTAATTAAAAAACTGTTTTCCGGTTTTATAAAAGATTTTGAAAAAGATATTTTTCCTAAAAACTAGCTAAAGGATTTTATTTATTTATTTCCTAAATTCTAGATTACACGCCTAAGTTTACTGCTACACGTTTATGTAGTTAGTGGATTTAGTGGCTTAAGTTAATTATCCTCCAAGTATTTAATTAAATTAAATAAGATTAATTATTCTCCAAGTTTGCAAAAACCACGTAATATGTTACTGCTTCTATGAAGTGAAGTAGTGGATTAGTGGATGCTTTACATGACATGGAATAATTAATTTAATTTAATTAATTAATTAAACATCATGGAGAACATGTGATAATGGTCTAAGTTAGTGGAAATCATGTCTTGTCTTAATGTCTATAAATAGGCGCCTAATTCATTTGAGTAAAATTGTGTCTGACTTAGTTAATTTGTCTAAGTTATCTAAAGTGTCAGTGCCTTTCCTTAAGAGAATTCATACTTACATTAATCGAGTTTTTATTACTCTTCCATTATTTTACAAAGTGTATTTTTGAGAAAAAGGGTTTGAGTGAACTCTTGTAAGTGTGAGAAAGCTTTGAGTGAAGCAAGAGAAAGAGAAAGAGAAAGAGAAAGGAACTTCGAGTGAAGTTTGAGAGAAAACGTCAGTTGTTGGGAACTGTCGTTGGGAACTTGAGTTGAGTGACTTAAGTTGAGAATCGAGAGAAAAGTAATAGGTTGTAATCAGAGTTGTTTTGGCCTATTATAGTGGAAAGTTGTTTAAAATCCCTTGTGGTCGAGGTTGTTTCTTCCTACTAGGCCTAGGAAGTTTTTCCTCGTAAAATTCTCGTGTTCCCATTGTTTGTTCCCAAGTTTACTTTTAATTCCGCAAAAAGTAGTACTTATTCTCTCACTATAATTCACCCCCCCCCTCTTATAGTACTCATATTATACAACAGAATCGATACACTCACCTTGTCCCATCCCATTCTAGGAAGATAATGAGATTTGTATGAAGTATTCCAAAGTAATTTTTTACAACTCCTCTCCATATACTGAGTAGTTGAAATGGGAAGGAGAGCTGATTGCATTGCATAAAGGGGATAAGTGTCGAGCATAGATTTTATTAAGGTCTTCCTTCCAGCTATGTTTATTAACTTGGCCTGCCACCCCCTAATTATTTCCTTCGTTTTGTTTAATATTGTAGAGTAATCGTCTTTTTTTTTAATTTGTTAGGCAAAATGCCCCCAAAATACTTTCCAAAATAAGTAGTTCTAGACATTCCCATTTCCTTGCTAATCAGATGTCTATAAGAAGGACTAAGGTTAGATGGGAAAACAATCCTATATTTTTGAAGTTAACAAAAAGACCCGACTGATCGCCAAAGTTTTGTAACACTACCGTTATAACCTTAGAGTTTTCAACAGTTGCCCTTCCAAACAAGAAAACGTCATCATCATAAAAAATGTGTGACAACTCTACACTATTAGTGATTTTAAAAGGAGTCCAACTCTAATCTTTCACACTAGTTTCAATAAGACGAGAAAGTCTTTCCATACATAGAACAAAGACATATGAGGAAAGTGGATCTCCTTGTCTAGTTCCTCTCGACGGTTAGAAATTATTGGTGATTTCTCCATTCCAAAGAATCGAGACTCTTGGAGTACAAATGCAGTTCATGATTTGTTTTATTAAATTTTTTGGGAATCCAAACAACTCCAAAGTTTCTTTTATTAAACACCATTCAAGGCTATCATAAGCTTTAGAAAGATCAATTTTTAAGGCCATATTTTTTGCATTTTTTTAGCCTTTTTGAAACAGTTAGCCACTTCTTTAATAACCAAAATGTTATCCAAAATATTTATGTTGGGCATGAAACTTGACTGAATAAGATAAAATATCTTCCGCGTAAGGTTTAATCCTATTGGCTATAGTCTTTGTTAAAATCTTGTAAATGGTATTACAAAGTCTTGTGGGCCTCAAATCTTTAAGCTCAATTAGGTTATCAATTTTTCAGATTAAAATTATGAAGGAATCATTAATGGACTTCGGAATACTAGATGAAGCAAAACAAGAGACTACTATGTTAGTGATGGAATTCCCAATAATATTCAAGTTCTTTTAATAGAATATCGATTGAATATCATCCCGACCTGGAGTTTTAGTAGGATGCATGCCCTTTAGAGAGAGCCAAACTTCCTCAACAGTACAACATTCATTCAGACTATCGATAGCTTCCTTACTAAGTCCTGCCTCGAACCTAACTACGTTATTGAATTTGGAATCTCCTTAGTGGTTGTAAAGAAATTAACAAAATGATTAACCACCAAGTCCTTAATCTCTTTATCTTTCACTAACCACTCTCCTTGATTGTTTTTTAGTGTTATAATTTTAGCTCAACTAGTTTTAACTTTACAGAATATATGGAAGTATTTAGTGTTCCAATCTCCAAACTTACGCCAATCACAACCAGCCTTTCATTCTATTCTTTCCAGCTCAAGAATATTATTAAACTCCATTAACATGTCTTTCTCAAGTGATTCCATGAATTTATTGGAGTTTCTTTTGCACAACACTACTTGAATGCCATTAAGCCTGGCTAAACTTCTTTTCTTTTTATTAATGGTGGCATAGTAGTGTGATTTAAGCCATTCTTTGACATCTATAGTCAACTTGTCTATTCTCAAAATCCAAAGATTTATTCCCCGAGCCTTTTAAAAGAAATCATAAAAGGAATGATGAGAAAGCCAAGATTCCTTACAGCGAAAAGGAAAATGTCTTGAATTGGATTTAGTTGAGAAACCATTAATCAAAAGAGGACAATGATCCGAGAATGTTCTTGATGAATGCAATACCTGTGTGTTTGGGAAGTGATTTATCCATTCTGAATTTGCTAATGCTCTATCAAGTCTTTCTTTATCAAGTGTATGCCCTCTCTACAGTTGCTCCAAGTGAAGTCGGCTCCTTTATATTTTAGATCCATTAATCTAGCTTCATCCATCCAATTTTCCAGGTTATTTCCTTGCATGTGCATGACTTTTCTGCCTCCCATCTTCTCCAATTGGTCCACCACTTCATTAAGATCCCCCACTACTATCCAGGGAGTGTTTGAAGGTGGTGTATTATCCTTTAGCTCCTTCCAAAGATCATTTTTTTTCGCTTAGCTTCTTTTAGCCGGCGCATGAATGCCAGTAATAACCACCTCCGGAGAATTAGGGAAAATTTTGAAAAGTGAATGGAAATATCTTTCAGATGGTCCCACATAATTGATCAATTGCACACTATTTCTCCATAACATCCAAATGCCTCCCTTTTTTCCTACTAGCAAAATGACTTTATACCCACTGAAGCCCATTTGCTGCATGACTTGATTAGTTATATCCTCTCCAGCTTTAGTTTCTAGGAGAATTACTATTCCAGGGTTATGAATGTGGATTAATGACCTTAAGTGAGGAACAAAATCGTTGCTTCCAGCTCCTCGAATATTCCATTGCAAAACTGTCATATCTCGATACTTTGGAAAAAGATTGAGATCCCAAGATTCACTCTCTACTCCTTTGCGACTCACCTGTGGCGAGTCCAACTGCTAGTCATTCCATTCCTCCATTCTCCCCATTGCCCATACATCCTGCTCCAGCAATGGTGTTGCAATGGCAATTATTTCCAACGCTATGTTCCTCCCTCCTATGTATCTCGCCTCCATCTGGATTCCCACTTGGAGTCCCTGAAAGTTTAATATTGATAGCAGATTTTGAAAGAAGGCTACGCCGAGACTTACGCATTGAGATAGGATGCGATAGGATGGGTTTTTTTATGGCATCATTAACACGCTTGGAAGAGCTTCTTAGGGAACTAATTCTTCCTTTGATAGTTCCTGCTGATGCTTTATCAGGTAATTTATCGAGTATTTCAATCAAACAAGCTTGGCTTTTGGGACCGGCCTCGATGCTTGAAGGGACCATAGTTGAGGGGTTGGAAATGATGGAAATAGGGGTAGGGTCTGTGGTGTGGGAATGTTGGTTAAGTAATGCTAATTCGTAAACCCAGAAGGGAGAATCTTGGTTTTGTTTGAAGCTTGGTAATAGGATCTTCCTGCATGGATGAGGCAACGATGAGCTCCAATGGGGGTAAGGAGGAGGTTTTAAAGCGGTTGGTTTTATCACAAGGGAAGGGGCATGGTTCTCCCTGTGAGGTTGTTCCAAATCGGACATCGGAGACATCTGGGTTGCTGTTTGATTGGGCTGCATTATAACTTGTTGATCCTGCCTCACTTCTAGTGGAGATGAGCACTCCTTCCTTATTTTTATTTCCTTTTGATTTTCCTCCATCTTTTTTTGTATTTTCCTGCTGTTTAACTCCTCTTTTTTCTTTGCATGCAATTAACCCTACTTCCTCTTTCTTTCTTACTTTACATCATGCGCTTCTGGTTTTTATTGATTTGGAGAGAATACTAATCGGTTTTTCAGTCACTCTAATTGACCTGCCTTGATATCCGCTCAGCACTTCCCCAATCACTGCCACCTCTTTTTCTTTTTCTCTCTCTTCTGATGTAGTAGTTAACAGCCTGTTTTCCATTTGTCCCAAATCATCATTGCTTGCCAATAACTCCCAATAAGTGCCTCGATTTTCCCTTTCAATGTTTCTTCCACCGCTAACGTCCTTTCCACTACTCGAGCCTTCTTTTCTAACCCAATTATATCGGCTTCTCCTAACCACTTCCTCATCATTGCTTTTCTTCGTGTCATTTAATATTACTCTTCCTTGATAACTCATGCTTCCTTTATGAACTAATAACCACGAACCATATCCCTCTTCCCCCGGTTTTTTCGATTTTTCTGAAGATTTTACCTTCCTCATATTGGATGTTCGAGATTTCGTCCCTGCCCAGATCTTTTAGTTATTCCTCTAATGATTTGTTAGCCTCATTATTTTCCTCAGTTTCCATGATCGCATTATTTCCCTAATCTTTCACACCTGAGCCTGTTTTCATGTTGATTTCTTTATATTTATCCATGCCACATTTATCTTTTAGATGACCTATTTTCCCACAAGTGAAGCATAACACTCCTATATTTTCATATTCCACTCTTTGCCAAGCTAATCCAACCCAAACCCTGGTAACTAAAGGTTGTACCAAGGAGATTTCAATGCTTAGTTACCTTATCAGTATTATAATTAACCTTTATAGGCTTGCGTACTCTCTTAGTGATTGCAAACAAGGCTTCCTTTTCATAATATTCTATCGATAACTCTGGAAGTCTAATCCAAACAGATACATAAGGAAACGCATTAGTCGAAGCTCTAAATTTGGTTTCCATCTTGTGAGCATTAAGTAATGGTTTAGAATAAACTGTGGGCCTCCAAATAGGGCTTTTTCAAAATCATTAAGCAGCGAGAATTTGAAGAAATAGACATTGTGACCCATATCTGTTACTTCCATCCCACCCTTTGGGTTCCACATTCTGTGAACTCTTTGCTCCATAACTTCAAGTCTTGCTCCAATCCCTAGACACTTTCCCATTAAGGTCATCTGCCATGGTTCCCTAAGTCTTTTTAGATCCTCTTTTAAGAAGCTGACTGTTATATCTTTTGCTGGCATTAATTACTCCACCTCGTCCTCCCATTCCATCGATGTTCACGTGATATTCCTTGCTTCTGAAAACCATTGAGATGATCCCGCCACAATTTCACGAAATGATGGTTTCGAAACTTTATTGTTCGAAACCTTTGACTAATCATCTACTCTTATGTTACCCCCCCCCCCCCATGCAACTGATTTTGTTCTTCTTCTATTTCCATAACCTTGGGTTCATACACCTTGTCCGTCAAACTACTCTCGCTCAAGACTGATTTCTTCTCTGTCCTTTGTCGTTCGTTATTCCTCTCTACTTCTATACCCTCCTTAATTGGGGTCTACGATCCAATTCCAATAACATGACCACTGACTATTCAAAGACTTTCACTATACAAATACACTTGATTAAATAAAGACTATTAAAGATCATTCAAATCAGAACGAACCTAAAAAACTAGAAAAGGAAATTAATCTGTGGATTTTCCTTCTAAGAAATTCACTCCCAGGTCCTTACATGTAAAACATGTAAGGAGAAATCCTAGTGATGAGATTTCTAGAGAGAGAAATTGGTGAATGATAGATCTATTCTACTTCATGTTGAATAAGTTTAGCCTTGTAACTAGTGGACTTGACGTGTTCAAGTCGAGAACGAGTCAGGAGCTCGAGTTGTTCCAAACTATTTTGTCAGTAGATGTAAATATTTTAATATGATATAATAATATTAGAATTATTCTAAATTAATGTGCGATTAATTATTAATATGTTTAATAGTATGACAAATTATAATAATAATAATGAATATTATATATTAACTATGAATAATTGTCTCCACTCTCCTTACATTATACAACTCATACAACATATATGTTAAAAAGAATAAACAAAACAATTGTAAAATAAGTACATGATCTTCAAAGTTTAATTCTTAAATTGAGAATGTAATTTAATTTTTTATTTAATTAATTATTAAATGTAAGCAGTTTTATAAATTAACATATTTAAATAATTTTGCAGATATAGAAAAATAATTGATAGTAATTTTGTTAAGTTTAATTAGTCGTCCAAATAAGTTGGTTAGGCAGATCTTACTATATCCGCTTCGATCGGATTCTAGTTGAATTCGGGTCAGTCATAAACAAATCAGGTTCAACCAGTTATTTCTGGACCTAATCGCATATTGGTCTGATTGAAATACTGTCAGGTTTAGATTTGAATGCACGTCTGTGCGGTCGGGGTAGAATATAATATTATCGGGTGTCGGTCCGGTCTGGGTATTCCCAGGTCAGGTTTCGATCAGGTTTGGAGACTGACCCTTACAAGTCGAACCAAGTTCAAGTGAGGCGAGTATTGGATTGACCTAATGATCAGATCTGATTTTGACACCACTACTTGCAATCCAACCTGAACTCATCTTTTGTTTGTACCAATGTCTAATCCCCAAGGGGGGGAAGGTGCCTTCAATGTGCTTCTCTCTTTTGTCTTTGAGTTTAATTGAATAGAAACGCTTATATTATCTTTTGGTATTTCTTTTATTTACTCTTGCTAAGTACTAGTTTTGGTGATTTTTACACTTAAAATGATCAATATATTTCAAATGCCTTCCTCTAGTCAATAAACCCAGGGACATTCCCCCAAGCTCTAGACCTCATGCAATAAGGTGTCATTTGCGTGTTCGATTCTTGCTCCGACAAATTTTATGGAGGACTCATATAAGACTCAAGAAGAGCAAAGGGCTCAAAATTGTAGAACTGAAGTGCAATGAGATTCTCCTATCATCGAAAACGAATACAAATCTAGTAATTAATTACTGGTAGAAAAAAGGTCAACTTATGTTGTTCATCATGCCACCACCACGTCGCCACCCAGCACCACCACATTCCTCCTCTACCTCCTTCTAGGTTATACTTTCTCTCTCCTTCAATGAACTCCCATAATCCTTCGTTTTGAAATCCCCAAAAAACCCACCTTCATCTTCGTCACCTATATTGTCTCTCCCATCTTCAGTAGAATCCCAAACCTTCAATTCTTGAGTTTTCCCCAATCCTCTAAAGTTCTTAGAGTTTTCGTGAAATTGATTATAATTCTATTTCTCTAGGTTAATTTCTTCCGCAAGTTTAAGTTTACCTTGACTTTCAAATAAAAAGAAGTTATAACCCTTACCTTGGCCCACCCATTCAAATCTCAAATCTTTTCGAACCTGTTATATCAATTCTAACTTCTTCTTTAAGGTATGTCCATGCCCACTAGTTTGAAATTCCAAAAAGACGACCTAGGCAAAACTTAGGGCACATAAAAGAAATCAGATCAACTACAAATGGCATGATTCATTAAGGATGTGTTAAAACCTCATTTCGAGGTCTAAGCGCTTAATTAAGGAAAATTAATCAAAGTCTCATAATTTGACTTTCTAGAATTCATAACCATACTCTTTCTAGACCCGAAAAAGACCCGATTATGAACCTAGCCAACTCAATGCCTTTGCCCACAATTCAAACTATTATTTTTCAATCCAAACTCTCCTTGTTCCTAAAGAACTCTCTGATATTTCCATGGTATTTGGCGATATATGACTTTGCCTTCATTGACTCCCTAGTGAAGAAAATTTGAATGCTCTAGAGTGTTATTCCAGTCAATAACTCTGAATGCTCAATTCAAGTCAAATATCTTTTAATCTATTCTCAGAGGGACTAATTCAAATCAAAGTTTTCCTATAGTGGGGGGCTTCTTATATTTGTGGTGGTTTCTCCAAGTCAAACTCACGGATAGTTGTAATATGCATATCTCACGGATAGTTGTAATATGCATATCTCACTTAAGGACTCCGATTTTCATCAAATCAATTTTGAAAATCAATAAATCCAATTCTCTTTGCTTTGCATAACTCTCACCTTACATAATGTTTCATCAATCTATCTCTTGCATAGCGTCTCATGCATCTTTAGAGAGTCTAAGTTTGCATCATTGCGTCATCATTGCGTTCTTATGTGAGTTGTTTGCACCTATCTACTCAAATCCTCTTTTGCAGGCTATTTAAATCAGTTGTAGTTTTTATCTTGCAAACTAATTTGTTTTGCAGTAATTGACGATATGAAGATCAATTCTAGGTTTCAAAACATCTAGAACTGTTCTCCATCCTGACATAGACTACTTCAACTTTCAGTTTCACGAATCTAAGTAAAAGTAGGTGATTCTGTAAACACATAATCGTGTCTCCCCAGTTTAGCTCCTGATGATGAAACATACCATCGTCTAATTTGTCCGGGCCAAAGGAAAAGCTAAGTCCAAATTCGTTTTAAGAGCTTAAAGTTTATTTACTTATTCCGATCCCAGTTTTAAAAGCCCAATTGTATTTTCAAGCCCAAATTTATAAAAGCACAATTATTTATTCCTAATAGATAATCGTATTTTTTTTTCTTTATTTTCTAGATTAATGGAATTTGTTTTTAAATCTTAAGAAAATTGATTTCCGAATTCAAATGATATTATTTCATACAAGATAAAAAGAATCTTTCAATTTCGAATATCAAATAAAACTATTTCAAATATGCGCGAAGCGCAACTAATGCATCACGGGGTACCAGAGCAACATCGAGATAGTTAGCAAAGCATAAACAGACAAAGGATGATATGTGTCATACATGCATCGGGTTTGCATGTCGTGCAACATAAATATTATCCTGTTATCTTGAATTTTCCTTGAAACATACTTCGCTCGTATCATTCGATTTCGGGACGGATCCCCACACGACTTTCATTTGACTTTTCTAAATATTTCCACAAGACTTCGAACAACGAGAATCATTCGGAACTCTGTCAAATACTTCAAGCATATAATTAAAAACCTTCAATTTTCATTCAAGCTCCATTCAAGTTTCAAAATTGCTCCTCCTACAAATCGTTATACAAGATCCAAACGATAAAACTATAATTTCTGAGGGTTCCTAATTATATTCCAATATCTGTTTGATTTATTGAAGTTAGTAACATCTTTTCATGATGAGATCCTTAAAGATTCATGCTCTTATATATTCTTGTCTAATCTCTTGTTTTTTTTTTTTTTTACATATTACATTCATATACATGTCTATGAGTTTATTGCTTTCATCATCACTCATATGTCTATTTCTGCTTAAATCATAAAATTTAGACAATCTATTATGTTCCTAGTAATTTGATTGCTTAATAACAAAGTTAGTCTTTTGTTAGTTTAATAAACCAACATAGATTAATTATTAGAATATATGAACATATTATTTGGCTGTTTATTTGCATAAAATTAGACATGAATTGTATTAACTAGAAGTCAACAATGGGTGAACTTGAATCATGGTCATATTCGTACCTTCACCACCCCTCAAACCCAATCTTTGGTTCATTGACCAATTATGAATTCATGATGGCGAAATCTACATGAGCTAAGTCCCTAAGATGTCCCTGTGGTTTCCTAATATAAAAGTAGATTTATGAGTCTTATTTTAAAGATTTGTTGTCGACTTCATTTCAAAACGAAATTCAAAACACAAACTTCTATAATAAGGGAGTCAAATTTGTGCTTACCCTGCATATGCAATAAAAAAATTTGCCTACATCCACAAATCACTTTTATTGAGGGAGAAATGTTATGAATGTTATAATGAAGATTTTTACGGTTGAGTTTGATATTTTATACTAGATAAAGCTAAAGGTAAAATAGTAATTAATGAAGTAAAAGTAAATAATAAAAACCCAGCCATTAATTGCAAAGAAAACTTTTTTTTTTGGTGAAAACTTTATCGGTATTAGAAACTACTATATATCACCACACATGATTTTCATGTCTACTTTTAATTGCAAAGAATTGTTTTTTGGTATTAAAAACTTCAACATATCACCATTTTCATACACTTCTAGTTTTGCCAAAAAAAAAAAACACCCAAAAAAATGCTTTATATTTTCTTTAATCAGTCAATCCAAGAAACATACATATTCCTTTTTCTAGTTTGTTTTAATTATTATTTAGTTGATATGAGAAAGCGAGTATAATATAAACAAAAGTAATAAATAGATTTTATTTTATTCCACAAAGTTTAGAGATATTAAAGTAATCATTAGATTTAGATCGTCAAGTGGAATACATGTGATGTTGGCCATGTTAAATGGAAATGTAATAGAAAGTTGCATTTAAAAGTACATAAAGACTATGCGTGTAAAATTGT
Organism: Beta vulgaris subsp. vulgaris; assembly: GCF_026745355.1. Lineage (NCBI taxonomy): Eukaryota > Viridiplantae > Streptophyta > Magnoliopsida > Caryophyllales > Amaranthaceae > Beta > Beta vulgaris. The sequence continues at coordinate 17,945,339 of NC_079210.1, read as the reverse complement.
TATCTAAATTAAATTACATAATTACGTCTATTAATAATTTAAAAGAACAGTTATTTACAAAGTTTCGTTAATGAAAAACAACTTCATTTTATTGTATGTTTTAGACAATGTAACTGATGCGTGTGTGGAGCATCAAAATGCACAATCCTAGTTTTTGTAGGATTCTTTATGTAGTGTCCTAGTTCTGTTAGGAAACTGTGTAGTTTAATTGCTTTATAATTCTTTAGTTTAGGTGTTTGAGTGATGAAGGAATCCTATTATATTGAGGAGTCTAATTCCTTTGTCATTGAGTCTTATTAGGAGTCTTTCTTTTGGTTTATCTTTGGTTAGGCGTGTAGTTTAGGCGTGTGATGATAGATTTGTTAGTTAGTTATTTTTGTTTATCCTTTAAGCTTTACTAGTTCTAATGAGTTTAGGAGTCTTGTAATATATATAGTGCTAATTTCCGGCCATAATAAAGGTAGAGTTGATTTTGTGAGTTTAACCTATTCCTTGTGAAATTAACGTTTTAGGAGATAATCCAAAGCTTTAGCAGTGAATGCAACCCTAGTTATTATCATACCTTGGTTAGGATTTGGTAATTTCATATCCTGGTTACTTAGTTTCTTTAATCATCATCATAAAAACGTGGGCATAATACTTAGAGAATTCGAATAAACACCTTAAATAGTGATCAAGAATTGTTTTCTTGGTTCAAAATCGGTTCAAGATTCATTAAAGATTCATTCTTTTAATCAAGATTTCGAAGAAGACCTTCAAATTCACATCAGTAACACTAATCTAACACCACCAACAACAACAGTGATGGGCACTGTATTTTCTTTTGGTGGGCAAAGTCTGCCGAGACTTATTCTTCCGAAAACAAGGTGCACCATCTAGCTATTACAATCCGTCTCCCTAATTCCTCCTAGTTTTAATTCAAGACGATGTATTCCACGTCCAAATCATTATGTGGAAAACATTGCACATTTCAAGAGAGAAAGGTAGTAGCTTATTGGAGTACCACCCCAAATTTCAAGACATTACCCATTCGAATCCTCATCCCAATTATATATTGGACATTTAACTCTAGACTACCTAGCATTGTACTCAGCCTCTAAACACGTATGTCCTACAAGCTAGTAGCCTAACAAAGGTTAGTTTTTGAACCAATTATCTTTCCTAATAAATAAAGAAATCCCCTCCAAAATATCTAGCCACCAACCCGGATTGGATCGACTTATAACTTATAAGAGGTTCCAACTCCTAAGGCATTTCATCTTGCCTACGGAAAAAATTTACATCTGCGTCGTCACATCAGTTGCAGTGCAGGTATGTGCACGTAAAAGCTACTCACTCCGCTTTTATTTATTTGCTACATTTTGATTTACACAAGAATTTAGGAAATATCATTTTCATTCTTTTTTAATGTACTTTTTGACCCCTTTAGCATTAAATAGGGTGGAAAAAAGGAAAAAAGTAGTACTTTTGGTGGAAGAAGAGGGAAAACAAATATAATACTACTACTTTTTGGTGGGACAAGTTTCCTAATAAGGAAATGTAACAAATAAAAAAAAAAAAACAACCCTTTTTTTAAAAATGTAACAAATAAATAAAAGCAGAGGGAGTATATATGGAAAACCGAACACGCATTTTGACAAGGAATGGACACCATTTCAGTCAAATTTTTTTTTTTTCAATTTTTTCCCCTCTTTTTTGGGTCTTACAGTTCTCTTATGTACAAATTACTCCAAAAAAGAGTCAAATCTAATGCACAGATGCCTTTCCAAGCTCGCAGACAAGTCAGAACAAGAGGGATCAAATCATTATAAAAGACTGCGAATGGAGTTGGAGAAAGACGATGAAGATTGGAGGGAGATAGCTAGAAAAGCATCCGCAACAACTGTGGATCAGCCACAAAACATACAAAATCCACGGACTCCTTTCATCTACATGTTAGCTTCTCAAAATTGGATTGGCACTCAGTATAATTAAGCCGCTACAGGGGGAGGTGTCGCTGCCAGTGGCTGATTCTCATCCTTCATTTCAGACTTCACTTTGGCGTGGTGAAAGTCATCTATACTACGGAACTGCTCTCTAAGCAACCTTTCCAACTCCGGATTCTTTTTCAAGGTTACTCTGTCATCACGTCTTTCCCGGTAATGGTGAAAAGCCCTGCACATTGATGCTTCAATTTAAATCAAGAATTTACATTTTCCACAATTTCAACTGAGGTTCTTGTGGCATTTGATTTAGATTAAAAATTTAATATTAACTGACAAGATGTACCACTAAACATCGATTTTAAATAACATTTGACAACCACACTTCAACTTATCACCTTACAATACGTGTCCCAACTAGTGTTCAGATATTTTTGGAACGGAGGGAGTAGAAAATTTGACATGCATCTTTCACTCGAAACACTGATATTTCTTTATTCAATTTTTCATGATAATACATGCATATCTCTTAATAAAAGAAACAATAGAAAAACAAATAAAACATAAGTGATACTAAAACACAGCATAGATTTTGATTTATTTCCAAATGTGAGTGAGATTCCCAAGATTCTTCTCCCCAGTCAGATATTATTTATTTTATAAAAACAGTAAAAAGAAGTTTCTATTCTTAAACAAATATGGACCATCGAAAAAATCTGTTTAAAACAAAGATTTGTGGCATATTAACCATAATGTCGAAAGAGTCAGACATACCAATATTTTTCAAGGCCATAGAGATTGCCTTTCTTGTAAGTATCAAGAGTGAGCTGCTCAAAATCCCCATATAGGTCATCTTTGAATTGCTTCTCCAAGCCATAGCTGATATAGAAAGGAAAGCTCAAGCATGTTATTTTAACCAGAACCAGGGCCTTCTACATTTTAGCGCCAAGATCATTGCAATCAAATCAAGAGCAAGGATGCATATGATGGCATTGTAGCAAACCGCTGCAAATTTATTATTGTTATTTACTACATTTTAAACAATTAATATTGTATGCACCGGGTGTACAAAAATGGGTCACTTTAGAAAAACGGGTAGCTTATGACTTTGTATGGGTAACTTCTATAAATCTATACAAGTAGAAGTGAGCAATTTAGAACAAATAGTTACCCCTTGCCTCAAGTAACTTTTAACTTTAAAAGGGGTCACATTTATGCAGGTTGAGGTGTATAAATTACTCTACAGCCGTGTCATACAAGAATTTGTGCATCTTAAAAAGAGATTGGGTTCCTGTATTAACAAAATTTAATGACTTTGCAAAATGATCAAAGATGACATTTGGACATACCTATAGAACCTGAACAAACATTCCAGCCCGTAGTTATAATTAGCAGCTGCATCCTCCAGAGCACATTTCCGAAACTCATTGTACATCGAACGAACAAAAGAATCTCTAAGGAAGTATGACCAAAATCTATAAAGAGTATTCATTTCCTGCAGGAAAGTAAGTTAGACTACATGCATACAACTATATGTGAGTACAAATCCCCACATTAAACTAACACTGACAACAAATAAATTTGTAAAACTCATGTGCTGATAAGACAATATATGTAACTAGCAAACTGATGATGTATAGCAAGCCACATTTGAGCTATAACCTAAAACAGACATCAAGAGCAACCGTTTTTGGACACCATAAGGGTTAAGACTTAAGAGTGCAACTAACAGCAAAACATACAATTCAGGGAGAGAGAAGACAAAATATAATGATCCAAAAAGAAGCCTCACCTCGCTGCATCCAATTCCTAACTTTGTTCGGTCATTTAGGCAACGCGTTTGGTACTTCATGTACCTAAGTCAGAAGTATATACTTCAGTTAATTAACTAACATTCAGCAAATAAACTAGAATATGATTCAATCAAGACAAACTATAATCACAGAAATTAGCAGACTACATGGACAGAGCACTGTCTAGATCTTACTTCTGCTGTTTGTAGCCATTTTGCTCTAGCAATTGGTGACTTGGATGCTGAAACGGCGGAAAGGACTTTGGCAAGGAGCCTACTGGAGGACTACTTCCTGCGACATTCCCATGAGGAGAAGCACACAATTTTGAAGATCTGAGACTGGCAAAAAGAACACGAATTCTAAAAATTAGACTTCTGTTTGTTGTAGGTTTGTAGCTTTGTTATACACGTATACAAATAAGAAAACATGTCAAGACTCTAGCAAATCATGAGATTTTTCTGAAATTTTAAACAATTATTCTAAGCATGGCAAAGATCCAAGACTGGCTAAACTATAAGCTGTAAATAATAGAAGTTTAGTCAGGATATGAGTATCAACCAAACCCAGAATGTTAATGCATACCACTAGATGCTCGCAACATACCCATGGTTTTCAGGTGGTGTGGAACCGAAGAAAAACCCAACAGAATTACTTGGAGGACTTTCTGATATAACTCCAAGTGAATTGCGAGCACCTCCATGACTCCTAGAGAAAAATCTTTGTTTGTGACTTGACTGCTGTTTTCCTGACCCTTTGTGTTGCTTCTTTCTGTTACTAAGATGAGCAGCCTCATCACTCCCGTGACCACCGAAAGAGTTTTCAGGCGACTTGATATTCATTACACCAGTAGGAAAATTAGGCGATCTAGAGCTCCCATCTTTGCTCTCCATATTAGAGTTTTTCTTTCTGCGATGAGACCTTTTTGCTTTGAGTTCCTGACAACAATAGAGAAAGAACATAAACTAATGCAATTTGCTTATAACTGAAGGATCTAAGCACCGAATCTCCTTCCAAGAAAATTATCAGTGTGGAACCATGAAAATTTGCAACAAAAGCATCCTATTGTCAAGACCCATCACATATAGACTTGTGTAAAGAGATTATGTACCGAAAGTTAAAAACATTATACAACGCTCATTAAAAAACATTGTCTAAATAAACTCTCAATGGCCTCGTTTTCAGAGATCAAACTAATTGAGGAAAGTAAAACTAAAATGTATCCGACTTCTTATCTTTAAAAGGCCAGAAGCATTGAAGTGTCGCGTAAATGTCTACTTAGTTACTCCTTCCATTCCCTTTTGCTGTGCCTGTTTGTTCTTTCACTTTCGACAGTGCACAATTTATAACAATAATATCTCTAATTACATATCAGTAAAGATCAAAAAAATTGTGATATTCTCAATGTACTCTTTGAAATGAATCAAACAGGACCTCACGTGACTATTCTTTATCTTAGATTTTACGGATTTTTCACCATATACCCCTGACAAATTTTTTTTTGCACCATATACCCTTTTGACTTTTGGAATTCAATATATACCCTTCACTTTTCAAAAAATACATCAAACTACCCTTAATGACTAAGGGCGTTAAACTCCGTTAGTCATTAACCCCTAAACCCCCATTTAATCCTAATTAACTACCCTAAACCTAACCCTAACACTAACACTAACCCTAAACTTAACTCACCCAAAAACTTAACCCTAAAAGCCCACCAGCCCAACCCACCTACAACCCACCACCCCCACCACCACCCCCACCCCCACAACCCACCACCCCTAACCAGCACCACCACCTGACCCACCACCCCCACCCTGACCAGAATTTCGCACCCCACCCACCCCACCGGATTTTCGCACATGTGACCCCCACCCCTGACCGGAATTTCGCACCCCACCCCATCCCACCGGATTTTCGCACCTCCCCCCACCCCTGACCGGAATTAAGTGCTGCCTTTACAGATTTATTGAAACTCGTGGCATAATAAAGAAATCCCAACAGAACAAGATATAGACAAAAGCAGGGGTTTTCGCATGAAAACCTGCTCATAGAAGTAGAGACCATCATTGATTGCAGATGCATGCTCATTGGAAATGCTATCTGATTTCTGAACTCCACTTCCAGCTCCAAGCACACTGCTATTCTGTAAAGTGATCAACAATAAACTTTCACTAATCCAGCGTAAAAATAGTCACTTGATTGAGTCCCACAAAATACTGAAAAGTCAAAAACTTTGAGACCAGTTTCATCACAATGCAAAGTAATCAACAATATAGATAATAAATGAAAGAGTAATGTAACACTTACATTAATCTCAGTGCCAAATATGCAGGTGCCTAAGTTAAGCTACTATAAATTACTACCTCCCTCAAAAAAAAAAAATTACTACCTACCTCTAGGACTCTAACTAATTCCACCTTTGGCCGGATCTGATAGTTTGAAGATGTCCAAATGTTCCCGTACTACTTACCTATCCACACTAGTGGCAAGGTTGTTTCATGAAGGCAAATTTCCATTAACTTCTAGTCACAGAAACTTTTTCCCTCACAAAAATGAACAGCCACAAAGATATCATCTTTACATAACCCATTCCAATTCCCTTATAATTATGTTTCCAGTCCATCATGCGAAGTAGGAAGCCGGCATTGCACTTCAAGCAATAAATTGCCTTGTAAAACTCATTTTGTGCTATTGAAAAAGGTGAGGAGAAACAATCAGGAAAGTGATAAGCAAAAAAACAAAACAGTCATCTTTTTATTTGGTTATACTTTGAAGGGAATAGTAGATAAAGTTTGAAAAATCAACAAAAAATATATATAGGAAGTAAAATAAACATTGCTTAGCCAATAAAACTCCCACAGCTTTAGAGATCACATGAACGCTTAGTGATCATCTGTTAATACAGGATACTGACCAAGTGACCATAACCAAAGCCAAAAACAAGTCACAGAGTGTTAATACAGATGGCCCCCATATAATGTTACATGGAAATTATATTTTTGTAGTAGCACAGCTTTAAAAGTGCAATCTTAAGTAGCACTCATATTTATTACTATGATAACATAAGAAAAAAGCAGTCCAGACTCCAGAGAGCATACCCCCAATGGCAAGTTGACTAGTTTAGGGTTGTAGAAATAAATTACTGTTAATCACACAGAGCAGAATTTGTACACCAGAAATTATATTATTCTCCTACTAACAGTTTCGAGGATGTTCCTCAGACAAGACAGAATATAAAATGACAATAATTAGAAGAAAACCCTGTTTTTCTAATACATAGATACGCTCCTGGGTCATCAACATTTCCTTTCTGAACTTTTTTCACAAAGAAGTCAGGCAGGGATGTTAATCTTACTGCACATCACCGCAAGGTTACTAGACCAGATTATTTTTTGACAGACCACCAGCAATTCTAAGACAAATTGGAATAAAGGACCTGGTGTTAATTCTGGATCAGAAACAGAAAACCCTTAACACACTTTGCAAAGTTCTAATTGTTGGCTTGCAGATTATAGAGCCAATACTAGGATCAGATTCTCTCTAAGCTTGAATATTTTACCTTCAATATTAAATGTTTTAAGCTCTGGAAGATTGTAATTTTCTACCCACCGGACACATTCTCATATACAATATAACATAAGGAAAATGAGACTTGGTATTCCTAACTGTTCGGTAAGTTCTCATTTATTTCTAGTCCAGGATATATGGCGAAGGCAATAATCGAAGAGTACAAAAATAATCAACAGATGTTAAATATCGGGAAACCCTTTTCTAGATACGAACTCCAAAACAAGGAAAAATTACAAAAGAAAATTCCCAGGTACCACCTCTACACCTCCATAACACTACTCCACCCCATGTTTGTTAGCACTTATCTCTCCTCCTTTCACCCACCTTGAGAAAGAGAAAGAGAGGAAGAGAAATAGGGCAAATACTAGGCAAAGTAACGCAAGGAAGAAAAAAAGTAGGGACCTACTAAAATGAGGAAATATAGGGCGAGCAAAAGACATCCAGCAGGGTTTGAGGATGAGCGCAAAGGAGGGTGCCACAAGGAGCACGAAGGGGATATGGTGAGCGCAGAGAAAATAATTTAGGTGATGTCGTTACCATGTGAAAAGACATCATGACATACAAGGTGGCCCATCCACTGAACACAGATGGTTGCACTCATAGACTAGGAGGGCTGAAACTTTACCTCCCCCCTCCCCCCCAATTCTTCTTTCATTTAAGAAATTGGGCTTGTAAGAGCATACAACAATTAGGTGATAATGAAAGTTGGAAGAAGATCTTTATAGACGACTACAAGAGATAAATATTGATGCACGTTGCCGACCCTTAGGGAATTAAGGCATTAGGCCTTTGGCATTGTTGATGTCTTCTTTAATTTAAAATCTTCTCCAAATCTTTGTTATACTTATTAACTTTTTGACAAGCATAAAAAAAATCAACTAAAACTTCCATAAAATTAGATACACCCCAAAATGGAAATTCATTGACTGATAAAAAGAATCTGTGTTGACATCAAAACAGCATAAACTCCAGCAAGAATTCAATAATATATTTATATTTGTAACCAAGTATCGCTTTAGGGTCTCAACCCAATTCATAACAAGAAAATTCCGTGGTTTATTCGCTAATTGGAGCTAAAAATCCAGAGAATTAGAAACCAACATAAGACTAACACTGTCAGTTGGCCTAACTAACATTACCCAGAGAATAGCAACTTAATAAAGTCAAACCATAGATAAATTCCTCATAAAAAAAAATTCAGTACTTCTACAGTTAACAATCGTTATAAAACTAAACCTGAGTGACAATTACAAGTCTCTCAACATCCTGATCGTTGACCACTATCTCGTCATCTTCATCCTCGATCCTGTCAAGGTTCACAAATTAGACCCCCATTAAGGCGCACGAACACAAGTAAAAGAAAAACATATTACCATAGCATGAAATTTCCTACAGAAATACTGTACTAAGAGTAATTTTACACACATCTAGGCATAAATATCAGTTATGAAACTATTGATTTGGGTCAGGTATTTAATAACTTCTTTAACCACGTTATCAATAAACCCTTTCCACGCATAGAGAAACATAACCATTATTTCATTAATGAATTCTTTAGCCACTTCCCCTCAACCTAAAAAGTTAGGTAATACAAATTGAAAGAGCTCGTCCATGTAGTTCCAATCATGGCCTTTCGAAGGATGGGAAATACCAAAAAAAGTCATAACAGTAGTACCCAGTGTTACTCTGACACCTTCATTTACCTCAAAAACGGGGTGTCCAATCGTGTCCAACACCACACTTTACTTGGATACTTCATTTTAAACTAAAAACTTCACTTTTTTCTACAAAATAGTCGATGCAAAGATCCATATGAGAAATGGTCATTTCCTACAAATCCTAGTTCTGTTAGGATTTGTTGTTTCCTAGTTCTAATAGGATTAGTTTTCCTAATTCTAGTAGGATTAGAATTCCTAGTTATGTTAGGAGTCTTATTATGGTTGTAATTCTAGTTGGGTTAGAATTCCAAATCCTAGTTGGATTAGGATTCTAATTGGAGTGTAGTTATATCTTGAATAGAATTCTAGTTAGTTGGTTACTTGGTATAGGAGTGTGAATGATCAAGGGATCCTATTATGATTAGGAGTCTAATTCCCTGAGTGAGGGTCTTATTTGTTGTTTAGAGTTCATTTGCATTAGGACTTTTAATTTTGTTAGTCTCCTAGTTCTATTAGGAGTCTTATTATGGTTGTAATTCTAGTTGGGTTAGAATTCCAAATCCTAGTTGGATTAGGATTCTAATTGGAGTGGAGTTATATCTTGAATAGAAGTCCACTTTGTTGGTTGCAAGTTGGGCTTGTTCTACTTGGTTTAGGAGTGTGAATGATGAAGGGATCCTAATATGATTAGGAGTCTAATTCCCTTAGTCATAGAGTCTTATTGGTTGTTTAGAGTTTATTTGCATTAGGACTTTTAATTTTGTTAGTCGTGTGTTAGGATAGACTTGCTTTCATGTTTCACAGTTTGGACTTGCTTTCATGTTTCATGGGTGAGGCGAGTCGGTTAATATGATATAAGTAAGAATTACAAAAAGTTGATATTATGAAAGTATATACCGAGACGAGTCTAACAAAATCTCATATGACTACATGACAAAGCAATAATTAATAATGGGACAATGGGGTTTATGTTCTTCCCAATGCAAGATGGGATAAGAATCCACTCACTAAGTTAAACCCTTATTCTCTAGGATGAGGTAAACAATCCAACAATCTGTTCACCAAGTTAAACCCTTATAGATTTCAAATACTTGAAAAGTAAAAGAAAACACAATTATAATGTATGTTAATCAGAAATGGATTGAGTGTTTACTTGGACACGGGTGTCCAAGTATTCGACTCGGCTATTTTATAGAAATAAGTCAAGTTTTTAGTTTATAATGAAGTATCCAAGTAAAGTGTTGTGTCGGACACGACACCCTTTTTTGAGGTAAATGAAGGTGTCGGAGTAACATCGGTTATAACACAATACTTCCTCCGTTTCAAAATACTTGATACACTTCTCCCGACACACTTGTCAATGGCCCAATGCATATTTCGATTGATAAATCTAATTACCTATAAGTAAAAGTTACAAAAAGTTGGTATTATGAAAGTATATGCTGAGACGAGTCTAACAAAATCTCATATGACTATATTTTGCCTTACATTAAATTCAGAAGAGACGATCAAAGAAGAGTGTATGAATAGTGGAAAAGACAAACCGTGTCAAGTATTTCGAAATGGATGAAGTATAATATATTCTTTTTTTTTTTTTAGAAGACAGTCTTATATTATACAACCTCTATATTTGTTTTAGTTGCACCAGTTGTTTTTTCACGTAATAAAGCATGCTTCTTTAAGCATTAATATCTCTAATTGCGTATAAGTAAAAATAATAAAAAATCGATATTCGGAATCCTCGCATTTGGACTAATCTAACAAGATCCTACTTGACTATACTTTTTCTTATATGAGAATAAGAGAATTTACTCCTAAGTTGGCTGATAAATAGTGTCCATAATGAAATGGTGCAATTTAAAATACGGAAATATATATATCCCCTTTTCAAATATTCAAAAATCAAGTGATACCAAAATCAAATTACCCTATGAAAACAATTAATACCCAACAGTAAGAAACATGCATTAAGAGCAGCCTTATCCTAATAAAGAATTACTTAATAAGAAACCTTCGGTACATATAAGAGATATTACCTTTTACATGAGCCATGTACACCCTTTTTCTGCATTTTCCGCTCAATTTCAAGCTCTTCATCAAGCATAAAAGTACCAGAAAAATCAGCTGATAAATCATCAAGATTCATAGTCATTTCACGTTGCTCATCAATGATATCATCTTCACGAAACGCTTCTCTTGTAGGCTTGTGTGCTTTAACTTTATCATTGGTGGAGGAGCCACTTGCCACATCAGGTGGAACTGCATACTTAATGTTTGATTCAGAACTTTGCTTCTCATCTGAGAATGGCTGCCCATGAACCAGAGCTTGTTTATCACTATCATTTATGACCTTCACACTTTTCTGATCTTCACCTTTAAGTTTATTATCATTTCTGGATACTTCTGCTAAATTATCACTGCTTGATGAGCAAATGGCAGCTGTTTCAGTTGCACCATCCATTCTAACTTCACTGATCATATTATTCTCCTCATTGCTGATCACACTTTTCTGATCTTCACCTTTAAGTTTATTATCATTTCGGGATACTTCTGCTAAATTATCACTGCTTGATGAGCAAATGGCAGCTGTTTCAGTTGCACCATCCATTCTAACTTCACTGATCATATTATTCTCCTCATTGCTGATCACTGTGCCTGCAATTTGATCCTTCGACATCTGAGCTTTTACTGGAGATGTATGCTCCACAGCAGCAGTGTACTTTGACCAGTTATCACGTTTTCTTAGCTTGTCAGCCTGATTAAAACAATTTATGGGAAATAGAGAAAGAGAAGACATACATGAGGAGTTATCACACCAAAGAACAGAATTTACAGAAATAACCAATAATGATTTTAATTTAAAACAATCATAAGGACACTACTTAACCTGCACTTCCACTGCCCTGGAACTCTCAAGTGCATCTAATATGAATGGTATGTCTGTACTCATTCTTTTGACCTATATATATCACAGCAAGTTATAATAGCACAAGTCAGCACTTGGTGTACCCAAGTCAATGCAGAAAATATTTTAAAAATCAAACATGAAATGCTAAGAGATAGATAAAAATGCTAGTAAAAATACTGATTATAGTATACAGATCTGAGTAAACAATATGGAAACAACCAGAACAAGATAGGTATAAAGCAGGTTAACTGCTTGATACAACCCAATACATATTACCCTTTTGAAATCAGCGATGATGGAAATCGGAACCCATCCTTGACCATCCATATGAGAAATCAAGTAATGGTCAGTCTGCAAATTCTCATCACTGCCAAAGCATACAAGAACTCAACGTGAGAAAAATCTTCTTACTCAAGGGGAAGTTCTGGAAACTGAAAACAACACAAACAAGAATATAACAATGCCACAGTATCAAATAAGGTTACATAAAGTAGATGTGAGCTATGATGGCAGTGTGAACCTCTAAATGCACATACTATGCCAAAGTCGCTGTCTTTTGCTAAACACAAACTCAATTCTAATGTGAATGCAACAGAAATAGTGAATCGCAGCCAAGTTTTACTACATAAAGGAAGAGGAAACAAGGCCCAAATCAAGTTGACTCCAACATCAGAAGCTACCACACAATTTCTTTAAAAAACAAGGTTAAAAATTAGATACAGATCGAGATTCCAGCATCCAGAGATAACTAATCCCCAGAACTGGTCCACATAACTATAACGAGCATAAAATACCTGAAATAGTACTCAATCTGCTTTATTATGCTCTCCCTTAATGCTGGAGTCTCTGGAGGTAGAATGGGTGCCATAGGACTCAAAGGATGTGTGGTATAGCTTGGTGCGTACTGTGCCCTAATAGAACCTGGAGGAGGAGTATTTATATAATACATTGGCGCAGCACCTGTAACCCATGAATAATATTCAAAAAGAAAGGTTATATATTTTAGCCATCAAAACCTCAAAAGAAATGTCAGGCGAATAACACAAGAAAAGCAAAACTAAATGATTAGGCTATGTAACTAGTAAGGATGGCAATTTAATTCAAATCTGATCCAAGTCTGACCCAATCCGAAGCAAAAAGTCCGATCCAAGTCAGGAAAATAAAGTCCTAATCAAACTCGGACTCGGCGGCTGTGAAAAGTCTGACCCGATTACCCGAGTATGACTTCTATTGAGGCTGCTCATATACAAGTCAATTGTTGCATATAAAAACCAAAAAAAAAACTGTAGATATTTCAGTCTGCCTCTATTTTTCTTCTCATAAACCATTCTCTTTATCTCTCTTGCAATCTCCTCAAAACCTCCGCTCCTTTCTCCTTCCTCCTAACCCTCCATTTTTTTGCCTATATGATTGTCACACCCTAGCATTATCATCTGAAATTTTAATCACCATGATGCAAAGGTCACATCATCACAATTATGTTCAGATTGGAAGACTCAAGAACATGGTAGTTCCACTTTTTTTTTCAATTTCACCCCTCTAATTTTAATGGTCGAAAGTTAGACTTATAAGTAAAATTTTATGCTCTAACTTTTGGATTTAACATAGATCTTTATAGAAGCTTGAGATTCTTGAATATTGTTGATTTATATATTTATCGAACTCATTTGGTATTATATATTTTTTGAGTGTAATATATGAATATTAGACCTCAATTTGATACTCTCAATAATGTTGTGTTTGTTTATTTGGCGATTTCATTTGTGTTCTAATGATAATGTTGAAACTACTGAAAGTTGCCTTGCAAGAGGTTCTTTTTCTTTTAAGGGTTGAACGACACTAAATGAACCAGGAAGTAAAAAATGCAGGTAAGTGGGTTGGACCCAGGTCGGACTCAAAGACTATAGGGTCAGACTCAGATCACTTTCGGAGTTGGTTGATCCGGATCCAGAGTCAGACCTGATTCTAGGGTCCAATTATGAATCGGGTCGGAGTTGGATCCTATGGGGTTCGACACGTTGACAACTTGTAATAGTACCACTAGTTCTTCATTAAATAATAATAATAATACGTTATTTATTATATTTATTGCTATTAACGTTCTCATTGTTAGAAGTAGTAGTATTAATTATCTAAATAATAACTACAATAACAACACTAGTAGTGATAATATTAATAAGAAGATTGATGTAAAATATAAACCCAACTACTAACTCCGTATTTTTTCTTCCCAATTGCTTTACAAAAGAAAGGAATAATGGACCATGAAGTCAAATAGGGTAGTTGTGACTTGTGAGGGGAAAAGTAAAAGTGGGAAGAACCAAAAATACAACTTAAAAAGGAAAGTGGCAAGAACAAAAACAGATACAGATTTAGTATAACTACTAAATAAGAATGATAATAAGATAGTTTCAGTACAGACAATCAGATCACACAAGACAAAGAAAAAGATTCAAGTCACATCTACTTAAATAAGTTCATATGAGATGAGATAAAATAAACGTTCAAGATCAGATGAGTAAATTAAGGTGAACTTAAACATAGCCTTAGTCATGTCGACTTCAAAAGAAGACGGCGTTATATAGCACGAAGAAAAGGAACTTCAAGACAATTCGATAAAGATACTCATGCATACACCGCAACAAAATAAAATCTAAAAATTTAAGACTGAACTAGAAATTGAAACTTCTACCAGGAAAGCTTGGTCCAGCCACATATGGTGGAGCTGGCCCATAAATAGAAGACTGCGGATAAGCCCTTGGCATAGCTTGCTGCATCATACCATCTGTAGGATTGTATGCTGGTGGATAATGCCACAAAGGATATGGACGAGCACCAGCTTCAGAAACATTTGGTCTTCTGTTATAGGGGTTGGGACCAGTCATGTTGGGATCTCCTCGTGGAGGTTGAATATTTCGATTGGCATCAATACTATAACTTGGTGGAACAAAACCTCGCAGAGGAGTTTCACTGCCTGCATTAGATAGTTGATTCTCAGCCCCTGGGAAAGCAGTTGGATATGACTGGTACCCGTATCCTTGAAGCGGAACCGGAGAAAGAATCATGGGTGGGTAAACATGTGGCATTTCTGGCTGATAATATGGTACATGATGAACATTCAAAGGAGGCCCACTATTTAGGTTACGCTTAGATCCAGATCTGTGGTAACGGTTTTGCCCATGCTTATGTGAAACATTGGAGGCTTTCTGCTGCACAGCTGAATCCTGTAAAACAGAACAAGCATAATACAAAATAAGTTTATAAAAAGGTTGTGTATTTTTTCATTCCATCATCCAATGTCTTGTTGTATCTAAATGTCAAATTCACATCAAATCACAAATAGACTACAATGATAACAATTGACAAAGCTTCATTTATCTTCAGTAATGACTAATAAGTATGCAACATCACATAGAAGAACATTAAAACAAAATCGATGCTTGATGTCATCAGCATATATTAAAACATATGGTGTGTAGTAGCTAAAGTTTCAAGCACCAGAACGCAATGAATGGATAGGCAAAGTTACTGCCACATTATGCAAATTATGCTATGGTTACTTTTCATTCTTTCTAAGTTCTTTCTTGTTGATGCACATTCGTCAATACAAACTCTTGTTCATAAGAACCCAGCTCTCGTAATCTTGATGGTAACACTTATAAAAAAAAAAAGGGTCTTATTTGCCACCAAATTCATTCCGAGTATCAAATTGAAAAATTCAATAAGCATGAAAAAACTAACCTGCACATCACTGGAAGTGCATTGAGCAGAAGAAGTGCCACCCTCGGAAGCCAGGGATTTCGAGGGAGCGTCGAGATTCTTAAGCCGCTGAGCATCCGAGAGAGGAGGCCAAGCTTCAGCCCCCATAACAGGTTTATCACCCTTCTTATCAACCGGCCTTTTCCAAGGTGATTTCGGACCATCATCCACACTCTCACTTACCTCTTTCGGATCATCTCCAATCTCATTCTCCGGCGTCATCGCCATCATCACGCACCAATACCAATTTCAACCAATCTCAATTATTCAATTCAAATAAACCCTTAAACCCCAAACCAAAATATTCCCACAAACCAAAAGAAATTCCAACAATTTGACACAAACCCAGTTCTATTCAAACTTATTAATCTCACTTCTTGAGTTGAACAAATTCTGTAACCCTTAAACCCCAAACAAAAAGGTTCCTCACAAGAAAGTCGGAAAAAGATACAAGAATTTGACACAAACCGAGTTCAATTCAAACACAATTAGCTCATTGTATAACCAGCTTCATTGGATCAAGGAGTGGATAAACACAGTTGTGATCATAGTCAAACACTGAGCAAAGAGTAGAGGGAAGGATAGATTTCGACAGAAGAGCGGATAATTTTTCAGAAAAAGAGAGAGTAAGCAAGAGAGAGGGAGAGAGGAGAGAGGAGAGAGGAGAGAGGAGAGAGAGAGTGGTAGGTGATGTGGGGTTTTATAGCAGATTAGGGTTTTGTAGGACTGCAAGTTTACCAAGTTGGAAAATCAGTATTCAAGTCCACCAAAGTTAAGCCCATCCGGACCATTGATTCATCCACATCACCCTTTCGTTTCCACCTCATTTTCTTTTTTTCTATTTGGTAGAGTTGATCATAGGTCAAGTTAGACTGGACTTTAGTTTTAAAAAAAGTGCTCCAAAGCCTTGGGTAAAAATTCTCGCCCCAAAACGTTTTATGGTCGAGTCAAATAGACTTTTCAGACCGCGTCAAAATTTAGCCTAATTTTTCAGATTCAGGTTGTACGTGTCTTGGCGTTTTTTGCTCAGAACTTAGAATCGGAAAATCATGCCCAAAACCCGCCCATTATGGAGCGGATCTGGTCGGACCCATGTTGATCGCCTCTAGTATTTTCTATTAACCCAATAACAATTTGAAAATTCTAAAACTAATATCTGTAAATTATGTAAATGATGTATGTTCTATTCAACTTAGGATTTATCTGAACTTATTAGACCTTGTTAGTTTTTATCTGAACTTATTAGATTTTAAATTTGTGAGAGTGTAACCTTATTTTTGCTGAATTTGACTTATCTAAACTTATTTTTTTCTAATAAAAACAGAAAATAAGCTAATAAAAATGGTTTCAAAAAATTCTAAGTACTCTCTAGACTTAGTTTAGCTTCAACTGCCATTATGAAGTCAGATGTTTTCTCCCACTTTCAAGATGTTGAACAACTTCATCAATTCTTTCCCTTTTAACATCATCAAAAAATCAACCATGCAATGAAACAATGTTACTAGATCATATCACACAAACCGATAGTAAACTACTTAGTTAAGCATTAAAGTTATCTAGTTAAGAAGCTTAACAACATTCTAGAGATGTTGTGACTATCATTTTTCCTACAGATTACAATCTAAGATAATAATCCTAATTATCAAAATATTACAAACCAGTAGCAAACCAAATTACATTAAAATCAATGTGTTCTAATTTGGGGAAAGGATTGCATAAAAAGTCTGATATTAGAGAAGAAGTTATAAATATGGAAAAGGGGAGCAAATTATCATTCAACAGAGTCATCTCTAGTCTCATTGCCTTGTTCATCATCATCATCCTCTTCTTACTCACTTGCCTCTTCCTTTTCAGACTTCTCTGGAGAGACCCTGTCTTCAGAATTAGACTCGGATGAGGATGCCTAGCAGGAACATTCTTTAATTTCTTCTTAGTGTTGGGCACACGAGCATCCATCCTCTTTCGCTATTCCTTAAAGACATTCCATAACTAAGTGACTGGACTAAGCATCGTTTGCATCATATAATTTTGTTCACTGATCGCTTCACCAGAGACAAGTTGGCTGCAAGGCCCTTAGTACTGGTCTCAGCACTAGTCTCTTTCCCATTGTAGAGACATAATCATGTCTCCCCATTTAAGTATCCAATGATGAAACATATTGTGGTACTAATTGAACCCATTTTGAAAAGTGTTAATATCCTATTCTAAAGCCCAATTAATATTCATGATAATTAATTGTATTTTGAGCACAATCCTTTGAAAATCCTAGTTAATTGTTTAATAATAATTAATTATTTTGTTTAAATCAATAATTCAAAGATATTTTCATAATCGGATTTTATCCTATAAAATCATACTAAAAGATAAAAGAAAATCTCTAAAATCATGTGATCTAAAAGGGTTAACCAAAGGTTATTACCCTCTAAACAAACTATGGTGATTCCTGAGAAAAAAGGTGGTGGGGGGGGGGGGGGATTTTTTTCCTGCAACAAGACATAAAGTGGATAACAAACCACCCTGGCATTGGTGCAATTGTATATTGCAATTCTGATCGCAGAGGCGTACAATTACCCGAGCTTTGCCAAGTCACTTTCTACCTTCCATGGAAGTGTCTAAGGTAAATTGGTTGGAGGCAACAACACATTCGTGCCCTCAAAACTCTTTCAACATGTACCACTTATGAGGCTGATATGAGTGGTATTCAAAGAATACCTACTATATGGCAAGGGCTAATCTGCAATAGCGAAATCACCCTTTTCGATAGGTGATGATGACTACCTTTAGTGGCGCCTGCATGATATTGGTCAAGGCAATGGTTCAGAAGGGCCTACCATGAAGAGAAAAAGAGTTTGCGAGAAATGTCATGTTTATTTTCTATGTTGTTGTTTTTTGTTTTTATTTATTTAAGTTTGGTAGAAAATAGAGGCTTTATGTATCTTTTATGTATGAAATGAAGTACCCCAATTGGGATGAATAAAAAAATATTTGTTTGTGAGGATTATTTATTTGCGAGAAATTCAATGTGAACGCGATTCTAAACAGGTGCATACTTTAACATTAAATATGATATGCAAATTATAACTTATCAATCATATGCCACATAAAAGCATAACACATAAAACCTAAAAAATTCACGTGCTTCGTCATTTTTATTTTTATCCTCTTGTTCTTATTTTTTTGCTTTTTTTTCGTTTTTCTTTGTTTTTTTTTTGTTTCCCTTTTTTGTACACACTCTATGAATATCGACGAACACATGGTATGTTTATTAAGAATGAATAGATAGGGCATAAAATCCACAGATTGCTTGGCTACCTGATTACAAGAATTACACTTACTTTGATGCCTAAGCATAATATTTCTTCAATTGATCAAGATTAGTGAAATGGGTGAATTCATTACCATCAAAATCCATTAGCTTTACTGCTCCCGCCGTGGTGACATGCTTGAGTAGGAATGGTCCAGACCAGTTAGGCTTGAATTTTTTCCCGAGGATCATGCAACAGAGCTATATTTTCCTTTAAAACTAGATCGCCTTCTAGAATGTCTCTATCGCGAACCCTTTTGTTAAATGCACGGGCAATTCTCCGTTGATAGAGTTGAATATTATGCAAAGCTTGCAGTTGGTGCTCGTTTGCGAATGCAAGCTCATCATAACGAGTGTTGCACAATTGGTGTTCTGAAATTTCACTTTCTGCTATGACCCTTAGAGATTGTATCTCCACTTCAACTAGTAGGATTGGCTCCATCCCATAAACCAAAGAGTATAGGGTTGTTCCTGTTAGAGTTCTAATCGATATCCTATATCTCCAAAGGGCATATGGTAGTTTGTCATGCCATTCCCTAGTCTTCTCAGTCATCTTGGCAACAATAGTCTTGATTGTCTTATTGACTGCTTCCACCACACCATTTGTTAAGGGACGATAAGGTGAGGACTAATGATGCTTAATTGCATATTTTGTGAGAGTTGTCTTCAGGTGACCCTCAAATTTTGATTCATTATCAAAGATGATTTTAAAAGGTATGCCATACCGACAGATAATGTTGTTAATCACAGATTTCGAGACTTGCTTTGCCCCAAGCTTTGAAAATGACGCAAGTTCAACCCACTTCGAAAAGTAATCGATTGCTAAAAGAATATATTGATGCCCATTTGAAGCCTTCAGATGAATTTGTCCGATTTTATCTATTCCCCAACTCGAAAATGGCCAAGAAAAGGCCATAGTATGTAGTGACACATGCGACATATGATTGAGGTTAGCAAATATTTGGCATTGCTTGCAAGAGCGGACAAAGCTAATGCAATCATCTTGTAGAGTATTCCAATAGAAACATGCTCGCAAAATTTTACAAGCCAACATCCTTCCATTCATATGAGGTCCACATTCACCCCCATGAACTTCTTCCATGATGGATTGCTTCTCATTATCATTCACCTAAAGTTGTAGAGTACCATCAAACCCTTATTTGTGATATAATTTCCAAAAAAGTCTTGATATCCTTGTACCAAGTATCTTCATCCCCCAGCATGGAGACAACTTGTGCCACCATCACTATAGGCCCCTTTCTTTCTTCAATTAGAACTTATTGGATCCTTGTACCATCTTCCTATGTCAAATTAATAGTGAAATTGGCTAAAGCATCCGTGAAACTATTTTCCTCCCGAGGAAGATGTTTGAAGCTGATATCATCAAAATAAGGGATTAACTCCTGAAGATATTTTGTATAGAGCTGCAATCTCTCATCTCTAACTCTCCAAATTCCTATTGTTTAATATATGATAAGATTGGAATCTCCATACCGTGAGATGTCTTGCTCCTGCTACCAAAGAAGCTTTTAATCCATATATAAAAGAAGCTTTGTTGTTAGAAAGTCCAATTTAACAGCAAATGGAATATGGACTCCTTCGGGATCTATTAACAAAACCCCTGCTCCATTACCTCTCCTATTAGAAACTTCATCAAAATACATGTACCATTGTGGATTGTCAATGAAGCATAAATACTTATCAAGGAATGCATCATCATACTCATCTCCTAACACTGGTCCTTCTGCTAAGGTTTCAGATATGCTCTTCCTTTAACAGATTTCTAGCTGACACATTGAAAATCAAACTCAGAAAGTGGAGCATGCCTTCTCGCCAATCTTTCACTAAGAATAGGTTTCTCAAATAAATAATTGATTGGATCAAGTATTCAGATTAGATGGTGATATGAGCTTGGAGGCGATGCCTCAACTTCTTTGTGGCATAGACCAAAAAGACACATGCTTTTTCCAGTGGGGTATATCTTGTCTCATACTCTAGGAATACCTTGCTGAGATTGTATATGACAACTTCCTTATTTGTTCCTTCTTGATATTGAGCTAAGAGAGCTCCCATAGCCATTTCTGTGACAGTGAGATACAAAATCAGAGGTTCTCCTGGTCTAGGTGGCATTAGAATAGGTGAATTTGAAGGTACATGGAATAAAAAGCTTCCTGGCATTCCTCGTTCCACTCACGGGATGCCTCTTTTCTGATCAACTGATTAGAATTCTGCCAGGAAATCCTCTTACTTCTCTTTCTGTTTTTAGAGGAGGCAATTGTTGAATGGCTTTCACCTTTTTAGAGTCCACTTTGATGTCGTCTTGACTGACAATGATCCCAACAACTTCCCCGAAGTGACGCCAAATACGTACTTTTGAGGATTTTGCCTTAGATTGTACTTCCTGATTCTTTCGAAGAAGGACCTTAGTGTAGGAATATGTCCCTCAAGATCTTCACTTTTCACAATCATGTCATCTACATAGACCTTCACAATGTCATCGATGAGGTCATGAAGGATAGTGGTTGCAGCCCTTTGATGTGTGGCTCCGAAATTCTTAGGAGGTGGGCATGGATTCAACGGTTGAATGAGATTGACCTTTTTTAGCTTGGAGAAAGCTTGGGAATAAGTCATGTTCAAAGGAGTGCAGTTCCTTTTGGGGTCACAACTGGAATGAAAAAGATGCGCCAATGACATGGATCACATTAGTTGTTTTAGGAGTTGATGAGTCGTTTGGGGCTCTTTTTTTATTTCTAAACTTTGCATTATAAGTCGCGCCACCAGTACATTCGTCCTTTTTAATGTCTCCCCTTTTCACAGCATCCTCTACTGGAGTTCTCGCAGCAATCAAAGCTTTGAAGGTTGGAAATTATTTTTATGCCATATGTTTCCGGTATACAGAAAGAAGATTCTTCATAATCATTTGTATTTGTTCCTCTTCATTAGGCCTACTCATCATTTTGTTTGAGAATTCTCTGACTACATCAACCCAAGGAATTGCTGAACCAATGTCGAAAGAGTTGACCCATCAAAGACTCTTCCACTCCTCAAGGACTCATTGCCCTTAGATACATTTCCAGGAAATTGGTGGGACTATCGGTACCATCAAACTTTGTCAGATTAGGCATCTTGAAACTATGAGGTAATCGTGCCTTTGGGAAAAGTGTTATTCTATGAATGTTCATCCATGGTTCAACCTTCGTCATACCTTTCAAGACTTCTTTGAGCTTAACCGGCCACTTCTTCCTCAAGTTTAATGGGCTTTTCTTTCTCATTGTTCAAGGGATCAAGGCGAAAAGGGGAAGCTACTTCCGACTCCGATGGAGGACGAGGCATCTGGGCGCTTTGGCGCATTATGCCCAACACAATTTATTCAATGTTATCCTGCTGGTCAAGCATGGCCTGGACAAGTACTCGGAGCTCAACCATTGGATCGGGTAGAGAAGGAGAGTTATGTGGCTGCTCATTGTTTGGAATTTCAGACATATTGCTGAGATGGGTAGCAGAGAATACAGCCTGTGCAGACAAGGATGACAATATCACTAACAGAGAATGTTCATTGTGGTCAGAACTTCGACGAATCAACTTAAATCCTGAGCTGGCCCAGGCGGAGTTCCTATAAATGAAATGAAAAGTTAACATCATAACTTATCCAGACTGTCTCTTTCTTTTTTACTCTTTTTGTTTTATTTTATTCCACAGGGAATGAAATACATTATATTCCCTACAAGATTTTTAACCCTAGTTTCCAATCATTTTGTTTTAGTCTTTTCATTGAATTTCTTTGATTTCTTTTTTTAGACGTATACTTTTTATTATAGATTGCATTTTAGACTCGTATTTTTCGGGATAAGACACAAAAAAATTTCAAAATCAATTTGATGATATCCTTCCATTTCCTGCTGCTACAGAAATAAATAAGGAAAAAGGGATATAACGAGAAGCCAATATCGATATTAATATTCAAATATGAATAAACATCAATTACATTGATACAACTCCTTATCGAAAATCTAATATCGAAACAACTTACCATGATACAATTCCTAATCGGGAATCCAATATCGAAATAACTTTCATAATTATAGATACTTTCTTTTAACCAGGGGGAAATAGAAGGCGGTGGAGAAGACAAAGCTTACACTTCGACATGAGGGGTCATCACCCAACCATTTGCTTTACTTTGGCCAATAACCGCGACTACTCCAGAGCAAATTTTTCGTTGATTTCATCAGCCATCCACAGGTTTCACATTACCTGATATATCGTCTGATTATCGCTCCCACAGAGTAATGGGCAAGTTTACCTGTGGGGCTTCCAAGGTTCACAATCCATGGGGCACTGTTCGTGTCACCGACTCAGACGAGGCTACTTTTTCCTTTAGATCAGTTTCCATTATCGTTCATAATACAACCAGCTAATTCTTAGAACTCATCCATTCTTATATCAATTCTTTACAATCATTGAACAACAAACCAATAATTCTATTGCTACTAAAGCAAATGAATAAAGAGGTTTTACGAGGCATGTGTCCTTATTTTAGGAAATTATAATGCCCCAAATTTCATTCTTCTTTGTGATCCGTATGTATTGACCGCTTTTAAGCACTGAAACCATAAAGGAAAAAATATCAAATGCAAAAGGGGTCGAACCCAAAGGTTGCTTACGTATCTCCGTAGCTAGATTTGGATTTGGGAAGAAATTTTCTTGTGATGATTTTTTTTTGGAGAATCAGGCCCAACATACGTAATTCTGATATATTGAAAATGAAATATTACATAATTTTTTTTTGCAGCTGCACTCAGAATATGAGTTGCCTACGTACCCCTTTTAGTACAAATACATATATTACAACTTTGGAATTTTTTATTTTTTTAGGGGATCAAGCCTCACGTAGCTCTACCTAGAGAGTACAAACTGAAATAAATTACTAATTAAGGTACTTCTCAAACTTTTTCAGAATTTAGTCCGCTGGATGCCACACCATGTATTCTCTCGTCTGAAGACGTTTGTTCCACCTCTCCTATTTTTTCTCGACATAGAAAGGATTGTCTTCTCGGCTGAGGAACCATGATGCCCATGCTTTGCACACAAGCATGCAAGAGGCTCTTGTTTCATAATCAATCTCATCGAGAAAGATATAAGTTCCATGATAGATTGAAATGCAACAACCTTGTGTGGTGAACTCTCTTCTCCTTCACACTTAACGGGCCAGACTCCTTGTAAAGCTAGTGGAACTTTTTCTCAATCCTCTTAACCTCTATTTTGTCAGGTACCCAGTTTGGTTGATCAAGATCCTCTTGAAAAATAGACCAGTAAAATTAGTATATTACCATTTTGAGGGGCAGTATCTCCGTGTGACCATCCTCATTCTCCTCATGATCTAGGTAACATATATGAGATATTGTAGACACATAATCGTGTCTCCTCATTTAGTACGCTATGATGAGTAATACCCTGCTCCAATTGGTCCGGATCCAGGAAAGTGTAAAGAATGAGTCTAAAATAAATTGTTTTATGCCCAAATCCATTTTCTAACTCATTTTGTTAACCCCAATCCGAAAATCCTTTTTATAACTAGTTTTATTTAGACCTGGGAATGGGCTAGGCCGAGCCTGTTCACGAACTCAGCCCGCGGGCTTTGGGAGATGACGGGTCGGTCCCAAGCCTGTGAGTGCCGGGCCATGCCGGGCTTGAAATTTATAGATTTGTTCCACGGCCCGGCCCAGCCCAGGCCCAGACCCATGACCGGCGGGCCGGGCTCGTGCCTCCTGCGGGCCATCTAGGCGGGCTCGTGCCGGTACGGGCTTGAAATAAAATTTCTTGACCGTGACAGTCCCACGGCCCACGTAGCGGACAACGGGCCGGATCGGGCCTCGAGCGGGCTCGTGTCAGGCCGGTCCATGTCCACCTCTAGTTTTAATAAGACCACTTTCTAATACGTTTAAATAACTTTTTTAAGGTCCATCTTTAAAAACATTTTAAAAATAGTTTTTATGAAAGCCCAATTTATAGAATGCATTTTCTAGCCGAACTTAATGAAAAAATTAATTAGTTTTATTGATAAAAATATCTTTTATAAAAATCATATTTTATCTAACTATCTAAAATCTTTTTCAATAAAAATAATCTTTTTCCAAAATCTTTTTATATATCTTTTATCTAACTCTTTTCTAAAATCTTTTATGATAAAAATCTTTTAAAGACTTAATATCTTTCAAAAACCTATTATAACTCAACTACCTAAATCTACATACACTATATATTATCACCTCATCATCATAATCTGAGGGCAGCCTAACAACTCTCCTCACATGGGATATCTAACAAATAAAATACACGGCTCACAAATTTGTCATGGCAAACAACTCACCACCAACATACAACCAATCTTTCTTGACCTTAGCTTTACACGGCACAAGCGATCACACAACACCCGACACATTCCACCACCTAAGAAAACTAATCTTTCAATACTCAAAATCTCTTTGCACCTCCTACAATCCTCTTGCCAAATACACACCACCTGATTATTCATCTCATCAACACCTTATCACTCCAAAGTCCATATACCTTCATGCGCCACATCACCCCTACAACATCATCTCACAATTCATCATCAATTCATCAATCACCCTTTAATCATCATCACATTGAGCCTAATACCAATATTCCTCACAAAATCAAATAACTCTTCAAAACAAAAGTCAACGCAAGCATTACACAAACAACAAATTTTTTTCTTCTAAAGGCTCATTCAACTTTGGATCCAAATTACAAATCAACGAACCCGGACAACTAAATAAACTAACTTTATATTATTTCTTTTATTTATTTTTATTATTTTCTTGAAGTTACTAACAATTTATTCGTGATGTAGATTATTAACGTATTCATGTAATTGTAAGTATAATATATATTATACTAACTCCTTGCAATATTTTATTTTCTTATTTTTATTTCTTATTATGAACATGTTATTCTTCATGCCTGATTGCAATATTTTTCACTTTGAATGTATTGTTAACCAATACCTAAATCAATGTTCTAACTAATTCAGATAATTTGGACAACCTGCTAGGAACCTTGTAATTTGATTGAATAATAACTTATCATTAAATAATTAGTCTTTTTATGTGGTTCCTCAATCAATTTAGATTAATTATTCTTAAGGTGTTTAAAACGTTGTTTGATTATTCTTTTGCATAAAATGTAATAAATCCGTATTTAGTAGAAGTCGGCAACGGGTAATATAGTTCCTGACTATATTTTACCTTCACCTCTGAACTCCATTTTTGGTTCCTAACCATCTATGGAGTAAAGACGGGGAAATCCATATTAAATAAGTCCCTAAGATGTCCCTTCCGTGTCAATAAACAATTAGGTTTATGATTCTCCCTTTAAAGAATTGTCGGTGACTTCAAAAACATATTTTAAATAAAACCTTAGCTTAACCATGGGTAGTCAAATAAATACCCTGATGCCGGAGGGTTTGCGCTTTGTCCTTCCAATAATCCACGCCTATAATTTGGCAACTTCACTATGGAGGATTTAAAAAAAAAATATTAATGTTTTTAGAATGAGTGGGTGAAATTCGAAAAATACGATTCATTCTTATTTTATGCCTTTGAATAATATAATGTTATGCATATGCATGGCTATTGTTCAGCCACCATAAGGACAATCTACCTTGCCTTATTAACACATGTTCTAAGTATGAGGTCACCCCCGGGAGGGTTTGCGCTTTGTCCTTTCAAAAAGCTTTCTTAGTGATAGTGTTGGATCTTAGTCATAAACAAACCTACCCAACCTTGACATTGTTCTCTTGTTCATCACTTAAGACTAGAGTGTGCCTTTGATAATTCATACTTACATATAATTCTTAGGTGCATTTAGGTTGCAGTTTAGAGCATTTAGTTTCATATTTAGGTTCGTTATTGCAACATATTTTTAAGTTATGTTATTCTACTCCTATTCGGTATGTTTTCTTACTTTTGATGAATTTCAAGTAATGAGAACGTATTTGGATTATGATTAGCTAATCTTGAGGATTAGGTTCACTTGGAAGGAAGCTACAATGCATAAGGATCGTCATGAATATTTCATAGTACGAGTTTGAGTGAAAACGAAGCGGAATATTATTAGAAGAAATGTGAAAAAGAGTTATGTCTACTCTTCTACTCATAACTTTTCATGTGATACTTAGAATCGCGTAATTCCGGCATATTTGGAAACTAGACTTGAAAATATTTCCAACAATAGGTGGCACGCTACGAGAAACTTCTAGTCAAGGAGTTATGCCTTTCGGAAGATTTTAGTGTTTCTGCTGGAATCTGTTACGCGTACGCGCGAATCACTATTCCGCCCATCTAATGATATATATTTAAGAATTTTCTTATCTTGTAAATTACTTTCCTAGTCATATTAGGTTATTGAATAATATTCAGATTAGGAATATCTCTTTGTCTCTCCTCCCCCTCCCTTCAGACGTTATTTCTTAGTTTTAGTTTTTTCCTCTTTTCTCTCTCTAGATTTTTTAGTTGCAAACCCTAGTTTTTCATGTTCTTCATTAATTCTATTTATTTCTTTCATTGACTTCTTTAAGTATGTTTTCCTTGATAGATGTAGTTTGTATTCTTTGTTTCATGATTGAGTAGTCTTATTTTCTAGGGTTTTGAGAATCCATGTTTATATGATAGTGATTATTGATTGATATTTATTGACGATTTGATTAGTTACTTATATCTCTAATTGTTAATCTTGCAATCTGATAAATTGTCTGATTAAATATTGCTAAATCAGGTTATAGATCGAGAGATAGTACTCTTTAGAGGCTTACTAATAATTAGCAAATTTGATTATGTTGAGCGATCGTACTAGCATATGTTGATTTGAGAGCGTTAAGTCCCAACCGTAGAATTAACCTGTACTCTAGATATCTGGTTAATTGAACTATTGATGATATTTTGATAGATTATATTTATAAACATGAAGAACTATTACCCTAGATCCTTTTTAGTTTTATTTTCATAGTTTGATTAGTTTAGAACTTTAATTCAAATATTTGTGATCTTGTTTAGTTTCTCTATACCTTAAAAACTAGATTAAAACGACCATCTCTCTGTGGATTCGATCCTACTTACCTTACTATATTGTTCGAAGGTTTTGTAGGAATTATTTTTGACATGTGTATGACAATTTATCAAATTTTGGCACCATTGCCGGGGAGACGATATATTTTTATTTAGTTTTTATTGTTGGTGAGACTAAATTGTATATATTTTTTTCCCTTTTGCGAATATTTTGATTATTTTTTTTACTTTTTTTTTTTCGTATCATGGAGTCATGCTATTTTGATGACGGGGATAATTCTTTTACTAGGCAACATAGTTGTAACAGCCCGAATTCTCCCGACCAGCTTACAAAGGATTAAGCACAGCGAAAGAGACTCTAGTCGAGATAACCCGAACTATTACCATCACACTCACCGAACTACATCGGAGAGTGTGGAACTCAATTCCCAACTCTATTCAAATAAATTAACTATTATAACTATGCTCTGATTCTCAGACTCTATTCTCATGAATTTCTACAGAAAATCCGGCAGAATTCCTTTGAAAATAGGACAACGCTAAAGCGAAAAAAATAATATGAACCTGTTACAATTTTAATAAATAAAATATTTTCAAATCCCAAAGCTCAACAATCTCAACGCTTTCGCGGAGCAACAACCAGCAGAGAATCAGGAGCACTTAGCTAGCGATTCTTAAATAAAGAAATAAATTATAGAAAATAAACGATTAACTATTACAAGTGGAGCGTCCTCACTTCAATAACAAATATAATACTTCATCTCGTATCAGCTTCAACTTGCAAAAGAATAACTCACGGCTTCAACCTGAAACATTTAAGATACTGCCACCCACCAAGTGACAGGCCACAGAAATGACAAAACAATGTACACACATCAGCAAAGCTGAGTATAAACCCGTAAATAAGAGTAACACATACTTTGGTGGTTTTTACTTGAAAACGACTCAGCAGTCAACATAATCACATTGTCATAACATGCATCACATCAACTCATGTTGACAACATACTTATACATCTTTATCTGATTGTTCCTTTTATACTACATCGTCGGTCAAATAACAGCAAACCCAACAACGTGACTTCAAACAATCTTGTAAGAGATACATATCTCATATAGAAACTAATTAGTTAACTTTTCAACATATCACGATCCCTTATAAGGAATCTGGGTTTACCAACTTTGATATAAGCAATATACTTTACTTCCTTTAATTGATTTCTTATCAGAAATCCAAACTTATGTTTTCATACTCTATCAATCACTTTCTTATATTCTATAAACAACCTCTTATCGGCAATAAATATCATAACTTTCACTATAACGATTCCTTATCGGAAATCCACATAACAATATATGATTCCTTATCGGGAATCCAACATTGGTATCACTTACCAAGATATGCCTCCTTATCAGGAAACCACTATCAATATTCGTATTCATATACTGAATAAACATTCATTACTTACTTGATATGATTCCTTATCGGGAATTTAATATCGAAACAACTTACCACAATACGATTCTTTATCGGGAATCCCTTATCGATATAACTTTCCTACTTTGCGATGACATTCTTTTCAACCAGGGGGAAAGAGAACGCGGCGGAGGAGACAAAGCTTACACTCCGACAGTGGGGGTCGTCACCCAACCATTCGCTTTACTTTTGGCCAATAATCGCGACTAGTCCGGAGTACATTTTTCCGCTGATTTCATCAGCCATCCACAGGTTTCACATTACCTGATATACGCCCGATTATCGCCCCACAGAGCAATGGGCAGGTTTCCCCGTGGGGCCCCCAAGGTTCACAGTCCATGGGGCACTGTTCGTGTCACCTCATCCGTCGACTCAGACGAGGCTACTTTCCCCTTTTTGATTTCTTCTCGATCATCATTCATAACACAATCAATCATTCGTGGAACTCGTCCAATAATACTTGTGATTCTTAACCTCTTTTAAACAACCAACCTTACTAGGAGACTTGCCTTAGAAAACTATAAATCACATGTCATAGTCCTTCCATACGTAATTGAGGTTCAATATATATATACATTTAAGTTCAACCCAATCTAATCATAAACTTATAAATTATCGCAACTCATAAGCAATCATATCTGGTCAATACCAAACAACAATAGCAAATGGTCTCTCAGCTAGAATTAACTAACGAGAGTTACTAAACTAATTCCATACAACACATACTCTTGCCTGTATCAATCTATATTCATTTTGATAATAATATCCGTTATCAAGTCTTAACAACACTTACCATACATATGTCTCTCTCTTAGATTAACTAAGGAGGGAGTTACTGAACTCATACTCTTACCACTTTCGCCGAATTCACACTCTTGCATACATATAAATAACTTATACTTTCTTATGCTTCATGATTATTAATCCACATTTATCTCAACAGCAACACTGATAGTGGTTATGAAATAACCACAAAACTTACCATAGATCTCTTAACTAGAATGAACTAGCTATCGAGAGTGACTCGAATTCTATAGCTTAAGGCTCATTACACGAAGATTACTTCAAAGTAACTAAATATAGTTCATATTATATCATTGGTTAATCATATAAAGTGAGTCTATCTCATTACTAATTAGGAAACCATCCTAGTATCTCAGTGGAACTTCTTCATGGTAATTGACAGCTTGCATTTATTTATATAGTTAAACGCACTAATTTACTTTAGTGAAACTAGTCAAGTAATTCAACTATATATATTATCCCATTTATAGTTATCCAACTAAAATACTTTATTAAACACATCCTCATCACTAATTTAATCCATAACCAGCTAAACCAACTCTTATGCTCTTCATACTATTACTACTAATTAGTAAAACCTCTCTCTAACTTCATGTAAGACTACTAATTAAGTCAATCCACTTTTAAGATCTAATTTATATAATACTCGATTCGTTGAACAATTTTACTCGGATTATACACTCTTTTAGAAACTAACTCTTATAGTTTATTAGTACATTTTTGGTATAAACTTTCATCTAATTAACACAACTTCATAGAATTCTATTCATCAATTTGAGAACATTCTAGTAATGTTTCAGACATTAACATAAGTATAGCAGATTAATTCACAACTACTATAACATTTCATAACATGAACTAATCATAAAACTCGACATCCCAACATCAAGTTTATAACGAAGTGAAATTAAACCATCACTTAAATTGATGAACCACCATCAAAATTACAACAAGAAAGTAAATTACAAAGCTTAATCTGATTTCCTTTTCAAAACCCATGAACTAAACTATAACCTGAATTTATTTTGCAAAGAATCAAAGAAAGACTTAGGAGTTATTAGAATTTAGAACAACAATACAACACCACTAACACCGAACATCAACCACCATAACAAGAAGCAACTACAACAATAACACTAACACTAGCAATAATATTGCAGCCACACCAACAAGCAACAACACCACCTCCACCACCAACAATAACACCAACACCAATACACAGCCTCTCCAAACACTACACAGCAGCAACAACAACAACAACAACAACACTTCTGCCACAATAATAACAACTTACCAACAAACACCATTGGCTTTCTAATTTAAATAGAGAACAATGGTTCAACATAACTATTCAATAATCAACCACTAAACAAATTCATAATCAACATAGTTATAAAATTACAAACCACAATTAGAACAAAACCCAATTTCAAAAGAAAGGTAAAAATACGTTAGTACCTTTGCTCACAAGAGCAGCGAAGAACAGAGGGATAAAGGGGGAATTTCGAAGCTTTAGTGCAGAGCAGCGGAGCTTCGGCGAAGCTAGCGGTCGTGGTGTGACGCGGGTCCGCCAAGGCGGCGAACTAGCAACGCGATGCAAGGCAGTAGCGACACGAACAACAACACAGCACACGAGGGAGATGAACAGGGCTGCGAGGTCGAGTCTCCGACGATCTGAAAACGGCGGACGGCGGCGCCCACGAAAAGAGCTTCGCGAGCAGCGCCGGCGAACAAGAGAGAGAGAGGGGGTCTGGTTCGCCGGGGTTTCTTGGGGAGGAGAGAGATTAAGGGGTTTGGGGTTTCATGGGGTTTCACGAGGCTTTTAGTTTTTCAATTTGGGGGTTGGGGTTTAGAAGACACGGGAGAGAGAAAGAAGTAATAAGGGTCGGCTTGGGGTTTCATTAAACCGACAACAAGGGATGAGAGCCAATTTTGGTTTCCTAATCGGATAAATACAAATCCACAAATTGCTAACTAAACACGATATATATAAATAATATAATAATAACTCCATAAAAAATTAATATAACGAATATATTACAACAAGACAAATAAAAATAATACTCCACAACTCAAATAATATAAGAATTTCCGAAACATAATGAACTTAATAAATATAATTAACTTCTAAATAAACGTCTTTAAAACAGGGCTATTACAATAGTAATAATTAATAATTCTTGAGATTCTCATGTTTAGAATTTTGATGCATCATATCAAAATCCTCCTTATTTTTGCATGATTCTCCTGAATTTCCTCATATGTTCTGTGAACCCCATGTACATGCTAGTAATTCTAGAGCAATTTTTTCTTTTCCTCAGTATGAGAGTGAAGTATTTTGGAAGTACTATCATAGGCTTGGTGATTTTATTGGTCCTAATCATGAAATTAAATTGTGGGATATGTGCCTAGTGGTTTCTGAAGTGTTAAATGAAGAGACTAGGATGATGGTAGAATCAATGTCTAATGAGGGATTTCTATTCCAATCATCTGATTACTATTGGAATTTAATTGTGTGGTTGGCTAGGGATACTTATGAGTGAGAGATGTCTTCATCTGCTCTTTCACCCCAAACGTACATGACACCACCCCCTTATTATTCTAATTGTCAGTGTACTTCTAATGATTTTTCTTTGTGTGATGTGACATTAGTAAATGGCTTTGACCCCTCTTCCCAATTTGAATGTCAATTTGCTCAGAATTCTAGCCCCAACCCGTTTATTTATGATGATAATGAGAGGTGGATAATAAATGAGAGCTATTGGGATGATGAAAAGATTGAAAGAACGACTAATGTGATGGATGTTTTATAGGAGGAAGAATCCATATTTGAAATTTTCTCTTTGGAGGAAAGTCAAGTTGAGCGTGAGCTGATTTATGAGTCTTTATCCGGTACCACCTACTATTTTTAAGTCTCATGTTACATTATCTCACAAACTTGATCTTATTCCTTCTTCCCCTATATTATATCCTCCATCTTTCCTTTTTTATCCCCCTTTGAATGACACTTATGATCATGTAACGTAACTAATGTAAACTTAATTTCTTTTCCTCCTTTTGGGTTATGTAAAAATACTAACATTTTCTCTTCTTTTTCTTGTAAATATAACTTCTCCTTTTGCTTTTTCTTTTTAGGACTTTTTTTAACCAAAATAATACAAACTTTCGGCAGTTCGCTCGCAATAATACAAACATTGGGTTATTTTCTAATAGTACAAACTTTACACCAAAATTAAAAGAGCAAGACAAAATCGGATATAACCTGATAAACAGGTCAATGAGACGCTTGGCACGATGTTGTTTTATAAATTTGTTCAAATAAATAAATAAAAAAAATCTCCCACTCCTGCCATCAGAGACACCCCCTTCCAGTCCTCCCCAAAACCCCCTGCACTCCATCCCTGAAAACCACCACCTTAACCCCACCTTCACCGGTGGCTTGTCTTTTTTTGAAATTGAAAGCCATCAAACACAAAAAATAAAGTCCCACCGCCATAAATCCCAAATCCATCACCACCATCAATTGAACTTCAATCCAACGGTTATCCACATCGATCCGTGCACTTCCCTTTAATTGGTCCACAATCCTCCACGCCTTCAGTTTCCCGTCAGAAGAATCGCACATTTTCTCAAGTCTAGCAAGTATGCTGAGCGTGTCGGTGCTGGGGCTCTTGTTTATCCCGCTGCCGTTCTTGAGTATCTCGCCGTTGCGTCCAATTTCTTGTTCAAGTGTTTTCGCTCTTGATTTTAACCTATGTTAAACGTCTCTTAAATTGTATCGATTTTTGATTTCGAATTTAAACTACTAACTTTGATTATTGGCAGTGTTTCAACTCTGAAATTCTCGATTCTTAGTTCATATTTTTTTCACTTCCAAACCTAAACTCTATAACAGTGATTACATGATTAATTTGTAGTTATTTCTAGTTTATTTTCAGTTTTGACTGAAAATTTCTATGTTTTTATTCCGCCTCGGTATTTTTCCATCATTAAACCTAAATTCTACATGGACAATTTCTTGATTGTTCGAGTTCAATTTATACCTCAATTTTAGTTTTGACTGAGAATTTCTCTATCTTCTAGTTTTTGGTTGCGCCTCAGAATTCCTGATTTGATTGAGTTCTATTTGCACTTCAATTTTCAAAGGCTTCTGGTTTATCGTTAATTGTCCAAATATTCATCGTTTTTCAGGAACGAAGTTAGTACGTCCTCTCAATTTGCTCGTCTCTAACCTATCTTTGGATTAATCAATGAAGGTGTTGGAGTCGGCTAGAAATGCAGCAAAAGACAGCAAGAAAACAAGAATCGTACCGCATCACATTCAACTTGCAGTGAGAAATGATGAAGAGCCAAGCAGTCGATGGGGGTGGAGGTGGGGGTAAGGAGGATTGATGGAGGTACTTTCGGATGGGAAAGGGTGGGGAAGGAAGGCAAATAGAAGAAGTTTTTTTTAAAAAAAAAATTACTTGTTTTACAAGTCACATGTCAATTTGACCTACTGTAGGAATTTTAGTGTGAAGTTTTTATTATTAAAAAATAACCCAAAGTTTGTATTATTGCAAGCAAACCGTCAAAAGTTTGTATTATTCTAGTTGAAAAATCCTTCTTTTTATAGTTTTCAGAGTTATTTAGAACTAACTTTTTTATTTTTCATGTTCACTCTTATATAATATGCTATGCGATGTTGGCAAGAATATATGATAAGATTCTTAGAGCATTGAACTATTGTGAGTGATCTACTAGTCTTAATGGTCATGTAAGACCTTGCGCTTCTAGGGAGACAACACGTGCTTGTTTTTTTTCTTTGTTTACTTTATTTCTCATCTCTGTTTCATCCTTTTTGAGTGATTTTACTCATTTTGTTTTTTTTAGGTGGAATGAGATCTTAAAAAAAAAAATACATAATTTCGAAATGTTGGTCAAGTGAGTCGTCAAACCGGGCGGTTTTTGCCCCACCGGGGGCGCAAACATTTTGGACCAAAAGTTAGAACAATAAAAAAAATTGTCTAATTGCTTGCTCGGTCAACTAGGCGAAGTCACCTAACCGGGCAGAGTTTGTGCCTGACCGGGTGAAATTCTGGGACCAGGCAGAATTTTGGCCTGACCGAGCAGTTAGTTTTATGACCGGGCCTTCAGTTTTCTGACCGGACGAGACCTTCTTCTTCCTTCGTCTTTTCATTCCCCCAACCTTCGCACCATACTAGACCCCCCCTTCCCCTGTTTCACTCCTTCGTCCTTACTTCTTCACTCTTCACCCATCTCTATCCGCCACCATCACCGATAACCATCAAGAACCGTCACACCACCATCGTCAACAACCACGACCCTACAACCCACCACCACAGCAGGCCTCCCTTGCGTCTCCCTCTCGAATGCGTGACCTCCCACCAACAGCAACCCAACGCTCCCGCCCAGTACCGCGTCCTTCTTGTGCAATGCCACACATCTCGCCGGATTCTGCCGCTCCACCACCATGATCACAGCTTCCGTCTTCTTCGGCCAAGACACGAACCCTTTTCCCCTCTGATCTTTTATTTCTTCCTTTTTTTTCCCTTTTGCTTTTCTTTTCATTTAAATTAGTCTGATTTTTCTTCTTTTTATTTTTTTGTCTTTTATTATTACCTTGTCCATGATCATCTAATTCTTTTTCTTTCTTTAATTAATGATTGTTGTAGGATTTGTGCAAATGGCAACAAAATGTTCAAGTTAGTCTTCAAGAAGTCCGGTAATGTGACTTTTAAGCTTGTTCGGTACTTCAATTGGGTAGTAAGCTTTTATAATTTTTATTGTTAATATTCTTGATATGACTTTCCCCAATCACCTTGGGAATAAGGCTTAATTGTTGTTGTTGTTGTTGTTGTTGTTGTTGTAGTATTCTTGATATGACTTTGAAGCTTTTGCATGGATTTGTATTTTGATGCCCTGTTATTGAGAATCTTATAGACACATGGATTCAATTTTTGGATTGTTGGAGTTTGTATAGTTTTCATGGTGTGTTATGGCTCTTGGTGGGAGGTTTTTGTGTTCGGTGATTGTCGGGGTTGGTTGTGGTTCCTTCTCTAATCTTGTTTCTTCCAGTGAGGACACTTCAAATTTTAGCTTGGGGGAGGAATATTCTGTCATTTATTGCTTTCTAGTGTAGATTTTATTGCTTTAGTAGGATGTTGCACGGTTTGTACCGCTTATTAGGAGTGGGAGTTTATGTGTAACCAAAAAAATTATACTAATTTCTTAGTTGCATTAGCATATTTCTTCCTCATATTAGACTTTATCTCATTTTAGTTGGATCTATGGGATCACTGCTACCACTCTTTGAGATTTTTGTTGATATTTTACTACATTTACTAAGCGTCATTCATCTTGTTCATGATTCTTCAAAGCACGATTGTTTCACAATTGATTGTTTGTGGTAAGATTATTTGATCTCCCTTTGGTTCAATTTAACTTGACTATGCAGACACCCTAGCCTAATTGAGCTTTTGTGCTTGTAAACTGATGTATCTTTGTCTGTTATGTTCTTTCGTGTGTGATTAGTTTTTCAATTGTTACATTGATTTTGACTTTGATTTGATACTCCTTGATATTCGATAATGCATACATTTTGATATGATTGAGGTGTTTCATTTGATGATCTTAGCTCTAGAGCTATTCTTATTTTCATATTATCCTTCCTTTAGCCTCGTTGAGCCTTTTCTAACTTTGTTTAATTGATACCTACATTACAAGCCATTGGCCTCATTTGATTCTTGTCCCAAGCCTAATTTGGAGGAGCGAGTTTTAGTTTTGGTTTGGCTAGTATTGAATTGAAGTGCTCTATTTGTAGTTTAGAAGGACAAAAAATATGTTTACTGAGCTTGAAAATTGAATTGAAAGTGTTAAAAAAGGAAAGAGAAAAATAGTGAAAAGTGAAATGAAAACCAAACTGACTTCCTGAAGAGTTCTCTACAATTTACATCCCTAAATTTAAACCACCAGATAATTTAAAGTATCATTTAAGAAACTCCCGTGCAACCATGATCATCAAATCAGTTGACCCTTAACTTTACCCAATGGTATTCCCGATGTTGTTGGACACAATCTGTCAAAATTGGTTCTATTACCTAGACCTCAAGCAAACTGAAACTTGGGAAATCATCACTATTGCTTTCCTGAAATAATATGGATCGAACACACAAATGCAAAGCTCCCTTAGAGAAGTCAAGGTTCTTAAACAAGGTGAAAATGAAGGTTCACTTACCTTAATAGATGGAGAGAGAAATCAACCCATATAGAATCAAGGCCTGCAGAAAAAGACTTAGGCACGAATATTGTTTCAAACCTCCTCCCTAAATACAAAAACCACCTCAAATACTTGGTTTTTGATAGCTTCGCAAGAGTATATGATGTGGGTATCCAGATTGAGAATGATTTGTTGAAAAACACCAAAGATAATGACCTCAAATAGAAGTAGACGTATTTCCGAGGTCAATCGCTCATTAAAGCATTTGGACTCGCTTAGGTCTACTCAACTAAAAAATACACACTTTTTTTTTCATTTAGAAGGAGAACTCATGAAGATCAAAGCAATGAAGCTATCTCATCACCTGACATAGAAGTTTAAACTTAGGATTGCATTTTCTATTTCATCTTTCTTATGTTTCCCTGTTTAATATAGGATTTCCCCTACCTATTGCATGTACTCATAATTTTCAATTAATAAATGAGTATTTATTTTCTACCTTGCATTAATGAGCATTAATCGAAATCACGATCGTCGCCTTAAAAGAAATGAATTTCTAATTCTTATGACTATTCTAATTAAGACAATGAACAAATTGGCATGTATAAAAGAGGCGTTCATCCCTTCACTACAACTATTCCTCCATTTAAACCTAAATACATAA
The DNA here is from genome assembly GCF_026745355.1 of Beta vulgaris subsp. vulgaris. Taxonomy (NCBI): domain Eukaryota; kingdom Viridiplantae; phylum Streptophyta; class Magnoliopsida; order Caryophyllales; family Amaranthaceae; genus Beta; species Beta vulgaris. The sequence continues at coordinate 17,907,173 of NC_079210.1, read as the reverse complement.
CACCAGTCTCCCTTTAACCTACCTCATGGGAAGTATATTTGACATCAATATAAAGGGTAAAAGAAAGAGCAACAAGAAAAATCAAAGCAAAAAAAAAAAGAAGCAAAAACAAAAATAATGAAAAAAAGAAGTGCAAAATATATAAAAATCAAAAAAAAGAAAACAAATGATGCAAATAAGCCCATCAATAGCTTTGCCAAATGCACTTTCTTTTCAAAACCTTCAACCTCCGATTCTAAACCTCCAACTTCAAATCTCTGTAATAAACGTTCTTAACAACTATGCACATTGCATACCAAAAAGCCATATATAAAAGACAAACCAAAGCCCGGTTGGTCAAAAACCCATAAGGGCGACTTAGGCAAAAGTTAGGAAACCTTCTTATTCATCAGCCTGAACTACAAATACCTTGCCGTCATATTCTGGCCACAACAAATGCCAGGCTATGAGTTGATATATTGTCATTGGGATGATGTAAATAGTTTCTATATTTGTTCCTTTTGGGTACTGAAGGAACATTTCTCCCTACCATACAATGGTTTAGAGAACCTCCTTGAGGACCGGTTTTATCTTCTAAAGTTGGCGGTGCAGGGATAATACTTCTAGGTTGTGCCGGATTCCCATGGAAGGCTATTGTCCCCGAGGTTGTTGGGCATTTGAGTTTTCAATGTGCAAAAGAGGCAACAACTTTTTTCGCATGGAGCTATGGTAGTCCCAACAACAAAGAGAATGAGGTTAAGGTTTTGACGACCATGAAGTCTGCATCACAAATCCAGTCTTTATACCTCAATTGAAGATTGATTGTCCGTATAGCCTTCCCTGAAGAGTTGTTGTATGCTCCTAATATTGTATCAGTATGGCTTAATTACGTGTTGTTATATCCTAACTCATAAAGCGTTCCTTTGCGGGTAAATGTTAAGTGTCGATCCATCATCTGGGTTTTAGGTTTTACGAGTGAGATTGTGTTATGTGATGGAGGTTGTCGACATTATCGCGGGTATTTTTTATGGTAATTACGGTTTTGGAAAAGCTTGATGAAATTGGAGGGGTTTTTCAGGTAAAAAAGGTGGTGTTTCCTTAGTGACGTTTTGTTAAAAACATAGGCTATTTACACAGAGCCTAATATTGGAGGAACATGAAAGAACACCAAATAATATTTTTGGATTTTTGAATTTTAGTTTTGGATTTTAATTTAATGTAGATGGAACATGCGCAACTTCAACGTATCTCAAATTACCACTCAAATTTCACCAAGTAGTATAATTGAAGTTTTCCACTAGGATATGGGTAATATTACGAGACAATAACAAGTCATTCTACTAAGTTCCACTAGAACCATGCTTGCGCATTCAAATTGTGATGATAAGAAAACAAGTAAGGAACTTAACAATATGTACAAACTTACTTGAGGGTTCCTTTGGCAATCATCCCATCTTGACCATTCCAAGTTTCATCCGCATCCTGTCATGTCTGTCTCATATGTAAAGGCTTAGTTAAGATGTTAGCAATTTGATTTTTAGTTGGACAAAAGACTAACCTAATCAAGCCTTTCTCCACTTTGTCTTTAAAAAAATGATGACAAATATCAATATGCTTTACGAGTGAATGATGTACTGGATACTTTGATATGCAAATGATTGAATTGTATTATCACAATAGATAGGAACATAATCATTCTGAATACCAAAGTCCCTTGGTTGCTGTTTTAATCAAAGTAGTTGGGAACAACATGCAGCAACTGCTACATAGTTAGCCTCTATGGTGGATAAGGCAATCGTGTTTTGCTTCTTGGAACTCCAATAAACTAAACAAGTTCCAAGGAATTGTACCATATTTGAGGTGCTTTTACAATTGACTAATTATGTCACCTGCATCAACATCAATAAATCCATTCAAATCAAATGGGGCACTTAGAGGATATAATAAAGTTGAATCATCACTTTCTTTCAAGTATCTCAACATTCTCTTCGCAACTAACAAGTGTGATTCTTTTGGATTTGCTTGGAACCCGGCACATACACCAACACTACTAAAAGAAATGGTCGACTAGTAGTTTTACATAACAAAGAGCTAATTCCTTTAAATTGATTTGATATAACAAAGAACCATTAAGTTCTTCATCCAACTTGGTGTTACTTCCCATAGGAGTGTGAATAATCATTGAAGATTCCAACCCATATTTCATGAGAAGTTCCGTGATACATTTTGTTCATAGAGGGAAATTCCTTTTTCAGCTTGCTTTATTTGCAAGCCAAGGAAAAAGTTAAGTTTGCCCATCATACTCATCTTGAATTCCTGCCCATAAGATTAGTAAATTCCTCGCATAAGGATTCATTAGTAGCACCAAATATAATGTCATCCACATAAATTTGAACAAGGGAAAGATTTGATCCTTTTGATTTTTAAAACAAGGTTACATAAACTTTTCCTTTTTTAAACTCTTTTTCCAAAAGGAAAATCGACAACCTTTCATACATTGCTTTATGAGCTTGCTTCAACCCATAGAGAGCTTTTTCAATCTTACAAACATGATTAGTCATTTCAAAATTTTCAAATCAAGGAGGTTGTTCCACATAAACATTTTCATCATAATAACCACTAAGAAAATCACATTTGACAACCATTTGATATAGCAAAACCCATGTAAGAAGAAAAGCAATTAGTATTCTTATAGCTTCTAACCTAACAACTACAACAAAAGTTTCTTCAAAATCAATACCTTTTTGCTGATTGTAACCTTTAACTACTCAACTTGCCTTGTTACCGACGATAGTTCCATGCTTATCCATCTTGTTCTTGAACACCCATTTCAATCCTTCCACCTTCTGGTGTTCTTGCCTGGGTTCAAGCTGCCATACCTTGTTCCTCTCAAATTGCTTGAGCTCATCTTGAATTGCTAATATCTCGTCAACATCCTCAAGTGCTTCAAAGTGACTTCGAGGCTCGAGAGTGGATAAGAATGCATTGTAAGCCCAGAAGTTCCTTAACAGTGATATGGTCTTAGTTCGTTTCCACACTTTTTATATTGGATGGGACTTTTTATATTTCCATGATTTTGGTTGAAAGTCTCTTAAGGGAACAAACCTTGATTCATCTTCATTTTGAACTTGAACTTCTCTACTGGAGTTACCTTAATTTTCTTGTTTGTTTGGAAATTCAACATTATCTTCAAGAACTTGGTCATTTCGCCTTCTATCAAGAGGTTGATCTTCTTGAACTTTTGGCAGTTGTGTCTTGGATGGTTGTTCTTCTAGATATGGTCTCAGTAATCCAACCTTAAAATCTTCTTATTCCAGCAAATCATCAAAAAAATAATATTGTTTTCTTATTCAAGACTCTATAAGCTTTACTCTAATAGTCCATATTTTCGGGAGTTAGTTTTATCCATAAGAAAATATAAAGAATAAAGTTAAAAGTATTTTTATATTATTTGGGAAAACATATATAATTTGGGTAAGCCTACAGTTATACTATAACTATACAACATACTTTTGTACCTAATTATATTATAGCTTGGTTTTGTTTTATTTTCCAAATAAATATAATAAGAAATCGACATTCGATTTGGAAACAAATCCTATTAAACTTAGGTTTCTCAGGCTATAAATAAGAAAAAGAAAAGGAAAAAATAAAAATAATAACCCTAACTTTTTCCTAATCAACCATTTTCCTCCCTAAAGATATTTTTCTCTCCTATTTTCTTTCTTCTTCCTTGTCACACCCCTTTCTCCTCCTCCACACTACTTGTCTTCTCCTACGATGAATTCTCATCGGCCTTCAAGGCTTAATTCAAGTGTGGTCGCTGCTAGTGTGGTGTGTGAGGGTGTGTCGAGGAGAGTCGAGGGTGCTGCGGTGTGTGTGTGCGAAGCATGTTCGAGTGCTAGTGTCGAGGGTGTGCAAGGCTTGTGCGCGGTGTGTGGCTCGAGGTCGCGCGAGCGATGTGTGTGTGACTCGACGGTGTCAGAGAGTGAGTATGGTCTTGTGCGGGTGTTCGCAAGAGGTTGGGCTCAAGTGTGATTGTGTCGCGCCGGTTAGCGAGGCCTCTCGCCGCCAATCGACCAGTCAGAGGCTCGAGTGGTGGTTAGCATTGGCGTCAGCCTTTGGTGGTCTCCGGTGGTTATCCTCCCTCTTTTCTTCTTTAAATTAATTTATATAATCTGCTGATTTTTTATATTCTTATGTATCTTTGATTAAGTTTTGTAATTATAAATAAAGTATAGAATTAGTAAAAGAAATCAGATTTATAATTATGTTCTATTTTTCAAATATGATTTTATAATACTTGTGTAATATAATAGTTTAAGTTGATTTAGTAAATAAAGTATAGTAAAAGTCAAAGGGAATAAAATTCTTGATTATACTATTAGTTCTTAGAATGATTTTAATTCTCAATTCTGATTTACAAGCATATTATTAAGTCCTAAATATGTTAACAAACATCAGATTGCCAATCATATTATTAAGTCCTTAATATGTTAGTTTCAATGAAGTTTATGAAAAAAAAGTTTAAACAACAAGAACGTTTATTTTTTTATATTTAAAACATCATATTTTACATAATTGGATAAGCTAATATTTAATTTCATAATATCAAGGACTTAGCACTGAAATTCTGTTATTATTCGGTTAGGTCTCAGCTTCATAAGTGGAATGTTTTTAGTAGTCAGCGAAGATTCTCGGTTACAAGGTACGTACGCGTACTAGTTCAATTAGATACGTTAGTATCATGTTAAGTTATGAGTTGTTTTATTGGAACCTAGAATCATGATAGGGAACTATTGTTTGTTATGATGGATGAGATTGTTTGGTAACATGAAATCAATTGGAAATCTATATGTATTTTCTTGTTTTATGACTTGTGAGTTGGAATGAATTATTATTGGTATGCGTAATTCTATCTTATCACAAGCATGAAATGAGAATTGGATTGGAATCCTATGATTTATTGTTGTAGCAAGGATATTACAAGAGGTTGCCTAAACTAAAGAATTATCAACATATATAAGAAGGAAAATTAAATTATTATATGTTTAATGTTATATGAATTAATATCACTAAGAAGGATATTTGGCGATAAACTTATAGTTCGAATCCCTACAAGTAGTGAACAATAAGGGGGGAGTGTGGGACTTGTTCAACACTCCCACACAGGCCTACTGTGACGACAGTAGTGTCCTTATAAATTTTGATAACTCTAGTAGGTGGAAGGTTCCGTATAATCTTGGGGGTATGCATACTTAAGGTGATATGTGTGAAGAGGAACGAAACCACATTTGTATTCCATCTACTAGACCAAGTTGCATATTAAGGATTAAGTAGCCCGTATGATTTTAGAAAGATGACGCTGCCCATTCGTTGCCAATCAAATTATGAAAGTAAAAAAATGTAATACTCTCGTAGTATTATGTCTATGAATGATTCTTATTATATTGAATATACTTGGTATACTATTTAACTGTATAAGTACGTACTCAACGTAGCTGATGGTATCATGTCTAGGAATGATTCTTATTATATTGAATATACTTGGTATACTATTTAACTGTATAAGTACGTACACAACGTAGCTGATGGTTTGTTATTTATGTTTGTTATATGTGTTTGGTATACTATTTGTGTTATTTGTAAAAGATATGTGCTTGAAGCAGGACTCTGAATGAGTTAGAAATCCACGTCTCAGGTGCAAATTAGTGCACCTGGCACAAGTGGGTAGACCTGTACCTGACGCACAACCATGCGCCAGACGCAGGTTGGTGTGCTAGGTACACTAGCCTAGCTCCTCGCGAGCCTTCGCCAGCTTTGTTTGAAACTGCGTTTAAAAGATTTCTATTATCCCTTTAATTACGGGTATCTGATTTTACGGGATAAAATATGATTTTAGTTTATAAAAAATATCTTTTGAAAATATTTATTTTATTTAGATAAATCAATTAATTATCAATTTATTGGGATTTTCAAAGAATTGGGCTCAAATACAATTAATCATCATCAATAATTAATTAGGCTTTAATATCATTTCAAAATACAATTTGGAGTTGTTCATAAGATTTCTCTTCTGTTGATTTGCGTCGGACCCTGAACACCTATTTGCATCAGACTTGGGTCCGACGGCACAGGTCTCGACGCAGATGACCTAAAAATGATCTGGGTCGTATGCGAATATGACGTAGATTAATTAGCTATTTGCGTCGCACGTTGTATACGGTGCGATGCAGATGGCTCTCCCCAGCCCAACACAGAGCTTCAGAGGGTAATGTGCGTCGCACATCGCCTAGGGTGCGACGCAGATGAGTGATTTGCGTCGCACCTTGGGCTACGTGCGACGCAAATTGAACTTTTTTTTATTTTTTGAGAGGAAACAAAAATAAATTTTATGAACTAAGAATGAGGCTGTTGCAAACGCAATAAAGATTTTGGTTTCTTCACAAAAAAATCGTAGATTTATAATAATAAATTACAGAAAATAAAGAAAAAGAGATAATTACATAAAAAAGAATAAATAAATTACTGAAAATCAATTAGACAAAATTTCAGAAAATTAAATTGTATACAACTCCACAACAATGATATTTGTTCCATTTATTGCTTCAATTACAAATTGTATACATATTTGCTTAAATTAAAATCAAATAATCAAACATCTCTATATTTGATCCCTCACGTCATCAGCTTCGGCATTTGATGAAGAATTCTCCTTCATTTTAGTTTCAGGTACTTCAGCACATCAAAGTATCAATGCAAGATCTGGGAGTGAACGGAAAAAAAAATATGAAAAAAACCCAGAATAAACAGATATACAAAATCTGTAAAAAAAACCCAAATTAAGACAAAGAAAAATTGAAATCAAAATCAAAACCAAAAAAGAGGGAGCGAGATGAAAGAACGAAATCAGAATCAACAAAATCTGTAAAAAACCCAAATAAAAGCCAAAAAAAATCCACACTCACCAGATCTGGGAGTGCAATGAAAGAACGAAATCAAAATCAAAACCGACGAATCCATCAGATCCTCATAAAAAAACCACAAAATCAAAACCGGCGAATCGAATCAAATTAAAAGTGTGCCCTAAAAAATAAACGAAATAAAACGAGAAAAAATAAACTAAAAACAAGGAAATACAATTGTATTAATGAAGAAATCGTATTTTGAAGGATTAGATTTGGAAAAAACTGAAAAACGAGAAAAAGAGGGAGCATACCTTGTTGTTGACTAGATTTCAAAAACCGCCATTGAAGGATTCATTGAGAACGACGAAACACCACGAAATTGTTGTTTGTTGTTCGTTGTTTGTAGTACAGGAGCGGCGCGACGGTTTTGTTGCTTTTAGGGTTTAAGGGTGAGGGTGAGAGAGAGAGAGGGTTTAAGAGTGAGAGAGATGGCGCGGCGGGGATTGAGAGTGAGAGAGAGGCGATGTTTGCCGGAGAGAGAGAGAGTTTGAGTTGAGAGAGAGAGAGGGAGAGCGATTGAGGGTAAGAGAGAGAGACGCGAGAGGGAGAGAGAATGAGGCTGGAGGTTTTTAGGGTTTGAGGGTGAGAGACGTGTTTAAGAGGCGCAAGGGGGGCTTTTGGGTTGATCTGCGTCGGACCCCTTGGCCCAGGGGTCCGACGCAGATTGGCCTTTTGCAACGCACTTTAGTAGAGTACGACGCAGATATGACTTAACGATGTGCGTCGCATAGGCTTCAGTGTCCGACGCACATGAGCTATATGCGTCGCACATCGATAGTGTACGACGCATATAGCTCCTATATGGTGCTTATGCAAGGATGTTTTGCTTCACACTCTTAATAACATGCGACGCAAATTATGTTTTCGCGTCGTTTTACCTTTCATGTGACGCAAATGGGGCAACACAAATCATCCTTTTTCTACTAGAACGAGTCGCGCCAACTAATAATGTGGTATGTTTCTTCTTTGGATCCTTAAATGGGGGGGGGGGACAAGATTATGTGTCTACATGCACCAAATGGGAACCATGTGACCATCAACAATGATAATAAAGGCAAAGGGAAGTTGTATATGATGACGACTAGTGAAGAGGAAGCTCTTAGGGATGTAATCAATATGCCTTGCAACTTTAGAGTTATATAGACAAAGGATGGCCTCTATTTACGTGTTATGTGAGAAGGATTGAGGTTTGAGGATGATCCATTGAGACCTGAGGATGTGCCTATAGTTATAGAGTTCCAAGATGTTTTTCCTGAAGAAATATATGGTATGCTTCTAAGGAGAGATGTAGAATTCAATGTTGACCTAGTACCTAGAACTATACATATCTTAAAAGCCCCATACCGAATGGCTCCAACAGAAATAAACGAATTAAAAAAACCAGTTGGAAGAACTACTAGAGAAGGGTTATATTGACCTAGTATGTCACCATGGGGATCCCCTGTCTTATTTGTGAAGAAGAAAGATGGTTGTTTGAGTTTGTTTATAGACTAGCATAAGTTGAACAATATCACTATTAAAAACAAATATCCATTACCTAGGATATATGACTTGTTTGACCAACTTCAGGGTGTAGGGATGTTCTCTGAAATAAACTTAAGGTTTGGCTACCATCATTTGAGGATTGATGATCAAGATATACCTAAATTGCTTTTAGGACTAGGTATGACACTATGAGTTTACCTTCATGCCTTTCGGGCTTACCGATGCACCTGCTGTTTTCATGGACCTCATGGATAGGATTTTTCGACCCTAACTCGATTAATTCATAATCATGTTCATAGATGATATATTGATCGTCTATTCAAGGAGCAAGGAAGAACATGAGGGAAATTTGAGGCTTATCTTACACACTTAGGGAGAACCAACTATATGTGAAGTTTTCGAAGTGTGAATTTTGGTTAGAAAAAGTGTCATTTTTGGGTCATTCCATCTCTATGGAGGGTGTGTCAATAGATCTTGAAAAGATAAAAGTTGTGAGTGAATTGCCTAGACCAAAGAACGTCATAGATATAAGAAGTTTATTGGGTTTAGCCGGTTATTATAGGAGGTTTGCTAAAGACTTTTCGAAAATAGCAAAGCCCATGACTAACTTAATGAAGAAAGATTGTAAGTTTAACTGGAGTGAGAAAGCCTTTCAAACGCTCAAACAGAGATTGACTTCAACACATGTCCTAACCTTGCCTAACGGGAATGAGGGATATCATGTCTCCAGTGATGTGTCAAAGAATGGGTTGGGTTGTGTTCTTATGCAAAATGGGAAAGTCATAGCTTATGCGTTCCGTCAACTAAAACCACATGAGGTTAACTACCCAACAAATGACCTAGAGTTGGCCGTAATTGTCTTTGCCTTTGCAATCTGGAGACATTACCTTTACGGGGTGACGTGTTAAATTTTCATTGATCACAAAGCCTCAATTACATCTTTACCCAGAAGGACCTTAAAATGAGACAACACAGGTGGTTAGAGCTCATTAAGGACTATGACTCAGACATATGATACCGTGAGGGTAAAGCAAACATTGTTGCTGATGCATTGAGTCGTAAATCTAGCAATTGCCTGAACACCTTGGTAGTTGCCGACAAACTTTGTGAGGAATTTCCTAAACTCCACATAGAAGTTGTTCATGAAGGGGACGTGGAAAAGATATTGAGTTCCCTAACCATCTAGCCCAACATCCTAGATGAAATAAGAGAGGGGGAGCTTGGGGAGTGAAGCTTGAGTAAGTCAAAGCGAAACATAAGGAGGGGAAAACAGAAGGGTTTGAAATCCACGAAGATGGGAGTGTACGCTACAAGGATCAGTGGTGTGTACCGCAAAAATGTGAGGAGTTGTAGCAAAAGATAATGAATGAAGGTCATAATAGGAATTATTTCGTCCACCTAGTGGAGATAAATTATATAAGGACCTCAAGATGTTTTAGTGGCCTGGAATGAAGAGGGTAGTGGCCGAGTTTGTTCCCGAATGTCTGACATGTTAGAAGGTTAAGAGTGAACACAAGAGACCTTAAAGCAAAATCCAACCTCTATACATTCCTTATCCATTTACTTCGTCGTAGCCTTACCTAGGAGTCGGGGAGGCAATAACACAATATGGGTGATAATTGATAGGTTAGATAAGACTGCGAGGTTCATACCCATGAAACACACGTGGATTATGGAAGCCCTAGCCAAAGCATACATTAAGCATGTCATTTGATTGCATGGGATACCAACAAGTATAGTGTCTAATAGGGATTCACGATTCATTTTGAATTTCTAGAAAAAGGTCTAGCAAGCGTTTGGTAGTGAGCTATTGATGAGTACAACTTTTTACCCAGCTACAGACAGTCAAATAGAAAGAACCATCGAGACCTTAAAATACATGTTAAGAGCTTATTCCTTAGAATACCAAAAATACCATTTGGACCTTATAGAGTTCTCATACAACAACAATTATCATGCTAGTATTAGAATGGCTCCATTCGAAGCATTGTATTGGAGAAAGTGTCGTAGTCCATTGTGCTAGAACGACATTAGTGATATTGTGGTGTTAGGTCCTGAAATGATTGAAGACACTGTTGATCAAGTACGAGTTATTCAAAAGGGCTATACATGATAGGCAGAAGTCCTATGCGGATCAAAATCGAAGAGAAGAGAATTATGAAGTCGGTGAAAAAGTGTTGCTTAAGGTATCCCAATGAAAGGAGTGATGCGATTCAAGAAGAAAGATAAATTAAGCCCTAAGTTTATAAGATCATATGAGATTTTCACGTATCCCAACTCCGGAAATACGTACATGACGATTCGCATGTCCTAGAACCCTAAACCGTCGAATTAAACGAAACATTGTCCTATGATGAGAAACCATTCAAGATCCTAGACCACAAGGTGCACAATACGAGAAATAAGGATGTCAATGTTGTGAAGGTGTTGTGGTGAAATCTGAAAAATGAAGAAGCCACACGGGAAGCAGAAGATGCGATGCATCTGAAGTACCATGAGCTTTTTAGAGAGGTAGGTGATTTACGGGGATGTAACTTTTCTTTTACGGGGGGGAAGAATGCGATAGAATTTCACACTTCCACGCTAAAGTTTGCAAAAGTCGGTTAAGTATGTTACTTATGTGTATTTATCGCTTATGTGGCTTGCGTAAATTAGAAAACGCCTGTGAAATATAGGGACTTAGGCATGCAAAAGATCATCGTTAAGACTGGCTACCTCAAAGTTTCGGGATGATACTTCCTCTTTAACGAGGAAGCCTATAACACTCTGTATTTTTTATAGTTAGTTTTATAAATAAAAAAAATGTAAAGAATAAAGTTGAAAGTATTTTTAATATTATTTAGGAAAGAAATATATAATTTGGGTAAGCCTACGGTTATAATTTAACTATACAACCAACTTTTGTACCTATTATACTATAATTTGGTTTTGTTTTATTTTCCAAATAAATAAGATAAGAAATCGGAATTTTGATTTGGAAAGAAATCCTATTAAACTTAGGTTTCTCATCCTATAAATGAGAAAAAGAAAAGGAAAAAAATAATAACCCTAACTTTCTCATAATCAGTCTTTTTCCTCCCCCAAAGATTTTTCTCTCTCCTAATGTCTTTCTTCTTCCTCGTCATACCCATTTATCCTCCTCTACACAACTATTCTTATCCTCCTCAGAGTTCTCGTCGGCCTTCAAGGCTTGCTTCGTGTGTGGTTGCTACTAGTTTGGTGTGCGAGGGTGTGTCGAGGCGAGTTGATGGTGCTGACGTGTGTGTGTGTGTGTGAAGTGTGCTCGAGTGCTAGCGTCGAGGGTGTGCAAGGCTTGCGCGTGGTGTGTGGCTCGAGGTCGTGTGAGCACTGGGTGTGGCTCGACAGTGTCGATGATCGAGTTTGGTGTTATGCGGGTGTTCGTGCGAGGCTGGGCTCGAGTATGGTTATGTCACACTGGTTAGCCGGGCCTCTCGGAGCAGGTCGGAGGCTCGAGTGGTGGGAGTCGTCGTCAGACGCCGGTGGACTCTAGTGGTTATCGTCCCTCTTTCTTGTTTAAATTAATTTATATAATATGATTTTGTTATTCTTATGTATCTTTGTTAAAGTAGGCACTACTACTTTACTACCTCATAGTACATCAGTTCTGATACTACAGCAGCAGTATGTGAGCACTACCTAGTATGCTGCAATCCCAAGGAGGATTTTTCTCTCTAGCGTCAGTGCCAATCATTAGCTTTTGTCCTTTTGTGTTGCTGGCAATTGTGCCGTTATTTCAGCACTTTCCTAGGAAACTTCTTGTGGTTTTTTCTAGTCTATAAAAGACTAAGTTGTAAGCTGTTTACAGCAACACAGTTGAATGAATGAATGAGAGAAAGTAGTGAAGAAAATTTATGTCTTGCTCTAAATGTTTTCATGGTATCAGAGCTTAGGCTCGAGAATTAACTACATCTCTCATGTTTTTGCGCTAAAAATCTTCCCTAAACACATCTAAACTTTCAACCTACTCTCAAAATAGCTAAAAAAAAATAAATCTGCCATGACTAATACCACTATAGAGGTAAGTAGTCCTCTTTACCTCCATCCATCAGATGAAAATAATTTTCTGATGATAGAAAAACTACAAGGTTCTGCTTATTACAGATCTTGGAAGAGATCAATGAAGATTGGTCTGGCATCAAAAAGAAAACTGGATTTTGTGACAGGAGTGGTAAGAAGAGATGAGAAAGATGCTGTTAAAGGAGAAGCCTGGGATACATGTAACAGTATGATTATCTCTTGGATTCTGGGTTCTGTAAATGAATCCATTAAGAGGTATGTAATGTTTGTGAGTAATGCACACCAGATATGGATGCAATTAGAGAAAAGTATCTCTGTCACAAATGGATCAAGAAAATATAAACTGAACAAAGAATTATATGAAGCAAAACAACAAGGTAAACAGGTGAGTGAGTATTAAACCATGATGAAGTGTCACTGGGAGGAACTGGACTCTCTGAATACTCTACCTCCTATTACCACTGTGACAGCAAAGATAACAAGCTTCGTTGAAGCTCTCACTCAACAGCAAGATGAACATAAGTTGTTCCAGTTTTTAAATGGACTTGATGAAGTCTATGGAACTCAGAGAAGCAACATTCTCATGATGTCTCCACTTCCTACAGTGGAAACTGCCTGTAGCTTCTTAGAACAAGAAGAAGCTCAGAGAGAGCTGTTGAGTCAAGTGAAAGAAGAAATAGAAACTTTGGCTATATTCAGTAAAGGGACAGGGGGAGCCTCAACTAGCACACCTTCTACTACTCAATGCACTGTGTGTAGTAAAACTGGACACACAAAGGAAAGTTGCTGGTTTGTAGTAGGGTTTCCCAAGAACAAAGCCAGAACTCATGGACTTCCATACAACAAAGGGAAGGGAAAAGAATAATTATGGTCAGCAAAAATGGAGTAAAGGGAAGCCATCTGGTGTGAAAGTAGCAGCAAATGTTCAAAATCAGAGTGACAACATGTCAATTTCAAGCAACAACACCACCATTACTGCTCAACAACTTGAAGCAATTCTCAGACTCTACCTACTCCATCTTAAGGTGAAGACACTGAAGATGAGATGGACATACATTACTCAGGTATGGTATCATGTTACTTTGCTGATTCTGTAAACATGGATACATGGATTCTGGTGCCTAAGATCATATGACTGGGAATTTCTTTATATTAAAACATGTTGTGTCATGCAAAGATAACTCCTTGATTAATTTGCCTATTGGTCAGACTTCTAAAGTCACTCATACTGGTACTGTGATATTAGAAAGCAACATAAAGCTGAGAAATGTTCTGTATATTCCTGCTTTTAAACATAACCTTTTGTCTGTGAACAAGTTATGTGAAGATCTAAAATGTAAGGCAACATTTCTTGATGAATATTGTCTGATCATTGACTGTGTGAATGAAGAAATAAAAGGTGTAGGAAAAAGTGCTAATGGTCTTTACTATCTGATAAATGAACCAGTTGAGAAAATCTTTTAGAATTAAAGAAGAGACCAGTAGTGTAATTCAAAGAACAAGAAAAGGGTGGCTATGAATGCACAAAATTACACTGAATTTCCTAGTGTAATAAGGGATGTACCAAAGTTGAACAAAGAAACATTGTGGCATCATAGATTGGGGCATGCTCTAATGAAGAAACTTGCTATGATAGATTCTATTGATCTGAAGGGTGGATGTCAGGATGTTTGTATTACATGTCCTTTGGCAAGATTCACAAAGTTGCCTTTTAAAAGGAGTGAGTCAAAGGCAGGAGAACTGTTAGAAATGGTGCACATGGATACCTGGGGGCCTTACAAGGTGAACTATAAGGGAAAATATAGGTATTTTCTCACTTTGGTAGATGACTACTCAAGACTAACATGGGTGCATCTACTGAAGTTGAAGTCTGATGCCTTTGGTGCCTTGGAAAACTTTGTCAATATGGCAAGGACACAGTTTGGAAAGAGCATAAAGGTCATAAGATCAGATAATGCTTTAGAATTTGATGATAGTAAGTGTAGGCCATACTTTGAGAAGCTTGGGATAATTCACCAAACATCATGTCCTGATAGGCACAGCAAAATGGCAGAGTAGAGAGGAGACACAGAAATGTTCTTGAAATGGCAAGGGCCATAAGGTTTCAGAGTGGTCTTCCACTTCATTTCTGGGGTGACTGTGTGATGACAGCAACCTATATTACTAACAGGTTGCCCAGTTCAGTTCATCAGGGAAAGAGCCCTTATGAAATGTGCTATGGAAAGAAACCAAATTACAGCATGATGAAATGTTTTGGTTGCTTAGCTATGGCATATAATCCTGATAGAAGAAAAGATAAGTTTGGTGCAAGAGGTATACCTTGTATCTTCATTGGATACTCAAATACTCAGAAGGGGTACAAGCTTCATAATCTTGTTAGTGGAGTATCATTTGTGAGTAGGGATGTAAAATTTCATGAAATATATATCCTTATCACATCTTTCATACTACATCTCATAAGAAGGTGGACATTTGTGAGCCTCCTAAACAAAACATTGTATGGAGTGAAGTGAATAATGAAGAAACACACCAAGAGAATACTGAGAGGGGTGATGGTGATGCAGAAATAGATGGTATGGTGGATGTGGAAGCTGATGTTCCAGTGTCTCCAAGAAGATCTAGAAGAGAACATAAAGCTCCAACTTGGCATATTGACTATGAAGTGAGAGCAAATCTTGTTCAAAAAGTGACTGACATTCAAGTCACTAAGCAGTACACATCTCCTGAGTACAATAGAGAGAGCACCTGATCCAAGTTCTTTAAAGAAGCAGTGAAACACAAGCAGTGGCTGAAGCTATGAATGAAGAATTGGAGGCTCTAGAAAGCAACAACACATGGGAAATTACAGAGTTACCCACAGGGAAGCATGCTATTGGTTGCAAATGGATCTACACAACTAAAATTGATCCACAAAGGCAAGACCTGAGATACAAGTCTAGACTTGTTGTTCTGGGGAATAGACAATAATATGGTCTGGACTATGGTGAAACATTTGCACCTGTTGCAAAATTGACTACTGTAAGGTCAATCATAGCTGTTGCAGCTATTCAAGGCTGGCATACACATCAAATGGATGTGAAAAATGCTTTTTGCATGGAGAACTTGAAGAAACTGTGTATATGAAGTTGCCACCAGGATACACAAAGCAAGGTTCAGATTTAATGTTGATAAGCCAAGGGAAGCTGTGACTACACTGAAATAAGCTCAAGGTATGTAAGCTATTAAAATCACTGTATGGGCTTAAACAAGCACCCAGACAGTGGTTTACTAAGCTAAGCTGTATTGAAGAGTAATGGATTCACTCAATCTAATGCTGATTACTCTCTGTTTGTGAAGCAAGAAGGATCTACATTTACAGCTATCTAGCTTATGTAGATGACTTATACTCACTGGAAACAACATGAGAGAGTATTTCAAGCAAAACAGTTTCTGAGCACTGAATTTAAAATGAAAGACCTAGGTGAGTTGAAATATTTCCTAGGTATTGAAGTTGATAGGAATGATCAAGGTATTTTCTTATCTCAAAGAAAATATATTACAGACCTACTTGAAGATTCTGGGCTAATGGACTGCATACCCCTGAAATTACCCATGGACACTCATGTGAAGCTGCTTACAAGTTTAGGAGATTTGCTGCCTAACCCTGAGCTGTATCAAAGGCTGATAGGGAAACCATCACAAGACCAGACATTGCATACAATGTGCATGTCTTAAGTCAATTCATGCATGCTCCCACTACAGTGCACTATCAAGCTGCAAAAAGGGTACTCAGGTACCTAGCTGGTTCAAGGGAACAAGGCATTCTTCTAGCCAGTCAATCTGCAGCAAAACTTCAAGCTTACTGTGATAGTGACTGGGGAGGTTGTCCTAATACAAGAAGATCTACCACTGGCTTTTGTATAATGCTTGGAAACTCTCCTCTCACATGGAAATCTAAGAAGCAATATGTGGTGGCTAGATCTACATCAAAAGCAGAATGTAGGGCTCTTGCCATGACTGTGTGTGAAGTCATTTGGATCAAACAGCTACTTAAAGATCTTGGCTTGAAAAATTTGGACACTACACCTATTTTCTGTGACAATCATGCAGCATTAGCTATAGCTTCTAACCTAGTGCACCATGAAAAGACCAAGCATGTAGGGATTGATTGTCATTTCATCAGGGATCAAGTTGGTTCAGGAGATGTTCTTCCTACATATGTACCTAGTGCACAACAGTTAGTTGATGTACTCACTAAAATCTTGACAACTGAACAACATCAGTCTCTTCTATTCAAGCTGGGAGTTTTACAATCCTCTCCACTCTCAGCTTGAGGGGGAGTGTTAAAGTAGACACTACTACTTTACTACATCATAGTACATCAGTTCTGATACTACAGCAGCAGTATGTGAGCACTACCTAGTATGCTGCAATCCCAAGGAGGATTTTTCTCTCTGGCGTCAGTGCCAATCATTAGCTTTTGTCCTTTTGTGTTGTTAGCAATTGTGCCGTTATTTCATCACTTTCCTAGGAAACTTCTTGTGGTTTTTTCTAGTCTATAAAAGACTAAGTTGTAAGCTGTTTACAGCAACACAGTTGAATGAATGAATGAGAGAAAGTAGTGAAGAAAATTTATTTCTTGCTCTAAATGTTTTCAATCTTTGATTAGGTTTTGTAATGATAAGTAATGTATAGAATTAGTAAAAGAAATCGTATTTATAATTATGTTGTAGATATTAAGATAATTCTATTTCTCAAATCTGATTTTTATAATACTTGTGTACGTAATGGTATAAGCTGGTTTTGTAAATAAAGTATAGTAAAGTTAAAGGGAATCAGATTCTTGATTATACTATTAGTTCTTAGAAGTATTTTAATTCTCAATTCTAATTTTTTAACACTCATGTATATTTGTGTAAGTTTTGTTATTACAAACCAAGTATAATATAAGTTAACAAAAGTCAGATTTACAAGCATATGATCAAGTCCTAAATATGTTAGTTTCAATAAAGTTTAAATAACAAGAACATTTATTTTTAATATTCAAAATATCATATTTTACATAGTTGGATAAGCTGATTTTGGTTCTAATAATATCGAGGACTTCGCACTGAAATACTTTTATTCTTCGATTAGGTCCCAGTTTCATAAGCGACATGTTTTGAGTAGTCAGTGAAGATTCTTTGTTACAAGGTACGTACGTGTACTAGTTCAATTAGATACATTAGTATCATGCTAAGTTAGGAATTATTTTATTGAAACCTAGAATCATGATAGGGAACTATTGTTGGTTATGATTGATGAGATTCTTTCGTAACATGTAATTAATTGAAAATTTGTATGTATTTTCTTGTTGTATGACTTGTGAGTTGGGATGAATTATTATTGGTATGTGTAATTATATCGTATCGCAAGCTTGAAATGAGAATTGGATTGGAATCCTATGATTTATTGTTGGAGCAAGGATGTTGCAAGAGGTTGCCTAAACTAAAGAATTAAACAATATATCTAAGAAGGAAAATCAAATGATTATATGTTTAATATTATGTGAATGAATATAACTAAGAAGGATATTTGACGATAAACTTGTAGTTGAAATTCCTACCAGTAGTGAACAATGGGCGAGTGTGGGACTTATTCTACACTCCTACGCAGGCCCACTGTGACGACAATAATGTCCTTATTAATTTTGATAACTTAAGTAGGCAGAAGGTTCTGTACGATCTTGAGGGTTTGCATACTAAGGTGATGGGTGTGATCAAGTAGAACGAAACCGCATTGTATTCCATCTAATAGACCAAGTTGTCTATTAAGGATTAAGTCACCTGTATAATTGTAGAAAGATGATGGTGCCCGTTCATTGCGAATTAAATTATAAAAGTAATAAAATATAATACTCTCGTAATTTCATGTCTAGGAATGATTCTTATTATATTGACTATACTAGGTATACTATGTAACTGTTTAAGTACGTACTCAGCATAGCTGATGGTTTGTTGGTTGTGACTTGTGATGAACCATTAATATTCAATGCAGAGCAAAGTAGGTATGTTGATGATGCTACATGAGTTAGGCATACATGGGATACTTTATCATACATAGATAACTTAACAAAAGCTTAATTGGAACTACTAGAATTATCACTACTACATTTTTTGATCAAATGCAACAACTTAAAAAAGCTAATGCAATGACTTTTTCACTACCGTTGCAATAGTTAGGGTCTAATACAATGGAAATAAAACTTCAACCACTAAGAGGGTAGTTATTGCAACGGGTTGGTCCTTAGCCGTTGCAATAGGTAAGTCAATCGTTGTAACAGCTAAACAAATCGTTTTTTAGAAATTTGAAATATGCATTCAATATTTTATATTTCGCTCTCTATCTTTTTAAGAAACTTCAAACCATCGTTTACCGTGCTGCTAACAAAAAAAACTACTAGACAAGCTTCATAAATTATAAAGAGATGAACTTTGGCTTTTCTCACGAAATAACAAACATATATATACGAGAGAAGGAAACGAAGACGAAGAGAGCGAAAGTTCGACCTCTCACCTCTGTAAACTTCCTACGAAATCTGTAAGTTTTGTGTGGGATTTTGGTATTTGTCATTTTGTACTTCCATTTGATTGAATATGGTCTTTTCCACATTCCAAGTTATTGAATTTTGGTTTATCATTAGACTTTTAGGGTTATGTATGTCGGTTTTTAGCATTTGATTCGAGTTTTCTTTTTATTATTTTTTTCTGTGATTAGGGATTGCGATTTTGATTTTTCGAAAATCCTAGTGTTTGGAAATGAGATTAGGATGCAAACTGATGAATGCATATGTAGTTTTGGGATGCTAGTGAATAGTTAATAGATTTTTCAGCTTGTGAATAAAAATTTCTAATCTCTATTACATAAGGGAAGAGGGGAGCAACGGTGTCCTCTTTTGAACTGACTATTTTGCCCCCCTTCCCTTTCTAAATTACAAAAGGAATCTCAATACCAAAATGGAGGTCAAACAAAGCCACCGGAAATTAATTTCAACAATCACTCAGAAAGCACTTATATGAGGAAACTTTACAAATCACTCATAGAATTGAGAAAATGCACATTCGTCCATCGGCGATTTGCGAACTTTCAAACAGGTACATAATCTTTTTAACCTTCAAAGTTATTTCACATTAGTCGAGTGTTATGTAGTTGAAAAAAATGGAGATAATAGGAATTAGTTGAAAAGGGTTTTTATACAATTAGACTTGAATTTGATTCATTTTCATAATAAAATCTGAAAACAAGATGTGTATGAAATTTGATTCATTTATGACACTGATGAAAAAGTTACAAATTTAGTTCTTTTTTAAAAATTCCAATATAAATTTTTGCCCAAATCTTTTGCAAAATATCCATGTTCAGAAATAAAATTTAAAAAACGAAACAATATCATACCTTTTTGCGAACAACTTTTGCAAAAATTCATTTTCAGAAAAAAAAATTTACATTAATTTTCGAAATCAGATTGTGTATGAAAAATTTTAAATTTCGTTTCACCTATAATTAAAACTCAAAGTGTTAAAATTTAGAAAAGGAGAAAAATAAAAAATGACCATTTCATGCGAAATCAAATTGTGTATGAAAAACTTAAAATTTCATTTTAAATATAATTGAAACTCAAAGTGTTAAGATTTAGAAAAGGAGAAAAATTAAAATGATCATTTCATGCAAAATCAGTTTGTTTATGAAAATTTAAAATTTCATTTCAAATATAATTGAAACTCAAAGTGTGAACATTTAGAAAAGGAGAAAAATTAAAATGATGAAAGTTTTTAAATATTAATTTGTGAAATCAGAATTTAGAAGTTAGACAAGGAAAAACCACTGAAATTGTCTTATACTCTTCGGTTACAATTTTGGGATCATAGAGAAATTACTGAAATCCATATCAAAAACTATTATAAATTACAAAAATGAATAAAACCAAAAAAAAGAACATGATGATATTTAGTAAAGAACATCATACTGATTATAAAATAACATGCACATATAAGACTTGAGAAACAAAAAACTATTCAAAATCACAAAAATGAATAACAACATAAAAAGTACATGAAAGAATCTTATTCACAAAATGGAGGTGAACTTAAATACTAACTTGCATTTTCAGTTTGTTTACTACTTAGTATTAGGCCTATAAATATCATTGCACGCATCGCGTGCACAAAAGACTAGTATAAATTAAATGTGTTCTATGTGCAATTTGTAAATTCTGGTATAGTAGTGCGTTTTGATAGGAACACGAAGTGTTTGTGGAAAGCTCTAAGAGAGAGAAACTTGAAGTTAGAGGGTAGAAGAAGCTCATGAATGTGTAAACCATTGTAAGTGAACAATTCAAGCTATATTCTAGACTTTCCTACTTGAATTCGTTCTCTATTATATGTATTAGCAACAATTCTATTATGTCTATTAGCCACTTCGTCGCTGGAAAAGGTGAAATCTTCTAGCTTTAAAATTCAAGCGGAAAGAGGAATTTTCATCAAGGGAAAAGGTCAGTTTAGCTTATCTTTTAGTTTATGAAATTTGTTATCTCTAAGGAGGTGTTTGGTTCATATAGTGGTATGGGTTTTGAATCAGGAATGAAACCAAGGTGGTATAAATTTGGAACTGGATACCTAATACCATGTGTATGGTTTTATCTGGGAATGATTTTATTTTCTTCTATTTGATACCTTGAGGTATTGGTATGAGTCATACCCACCTACCCCCCTTAGGTTTCTAAACCCCATACCTTATGGGTTTGAGGTATTGGTTCTAAATCTTTTAATTTTGTAAATAAACACTAGTTATGGGTTTTGCTCATTCTAAACCCATACCTCATACCAAAATCATATGAACCAAACACCCCCTAATAGTACTATAGTTTAACTAAACAGAAGGAGTTTGCTCTCCTATATTTATATTTAGGGTAATTCTAATGTGATGTAATATACGAATTTTTTAATCATATAGATACAGATGCACTATTGTTTGTAGATACCAAGCTTGATTTGTATAGTTGGTTGGGGGCTACAAATTTGAATCTTCTGAACTACGGTACATGAAGGTAGGGATTTTTCCCGTTATCTTTTTCCCCATACTCTTATGTGTTTGGCCCGCAAATACTAAATCCAAAACATTGGCATGTTCAAGTCAAAATCGTTTCCTTCTCCTTACCATAAATAAACTATTGTTTGTTAAAGCTAACACGGTCCATTTAGTAGTTGACAAATAAATAGTGTTTATAGTAATGAATGGATTTATAACTAACATGTGATAAAACTTCATGTTCAAACATATTTACTTTATGAATTCATGAGATTTACTTAGCTTCAAAAAAACATGTAACTTACTTCATATATAGAATTTTGTCCACTTTAAATAAAACACATGTTTAAAGAAAAAGTTTTATCACCATCAGAATTTCTTAACAGAATCTATTAAACGCTGTTCGCGGTCGTATTACGTTTTCAATTTTTAGTACTTAATAAATATGATAATTAGAAAAAAAGTTCTTATAAACATTATTGTGATTTGTTAACCTCTAGCTGACTAGCAGCATTATCTTTCATATTTAAGTACTAGTGCATTAATTAATTAATTGTAAAAACATTTACATACATGCTACTTCGCCCAAGTACAATAGTTAGTTATCATGTACGTTATATTGCAAGGAGTGTATCCCTTAGCTTAGCCAATTGGCCTTAGTAGAGATGTCTCCATTATGATTACTTTTATTGTATGAAGTCTTTGTAAATTCATTAGCATTTATTAGCAGGACGCAGGTACATTATTTTTTTGGTAGTATCAAGATATATATATATATATATATATATATATATTCTTATGTGATACTAAAAGCAAGAAAAAAAAATCTTATGTATGATTTATTTCCATGTCTTGATTTAGAGTATGGAGTGGCCAATGTATTCAGTAATGCTATACTTAGCTAGTTGAGGCCATTAATTCATGGAAATTAAGAGTGTGAAGTATAATGAACCGAGAAAACAAAGTTTATATAGCCCAAGCTCCAAGCTAGCTAGCTATTATGTATCCGTACAAACCCCAATCATACTTTTATTAAGACAAACCTAATTTTCGTATTCCTTACACAATCGTCATCAAGTAAATTGTGATAGAATTTATAATTTATCATACATGATCATTTGAGTGGAGTCCAATATAGTACGATCATACAATTTGAGAAAGGTTCAACACCAAAATAACTTGGGTAATGAAACAAAAGGATCTTAAACAACAGTTATATTAAAGAGTTTTATTATGTGTGTACAGTTTTTCATCTAGTTATATTATGTATATATTGTCTCTCCTCTAATCATGCTAAGTGTAATATTATAGAGTTAATGTTTGATCCAGTTATGTTATGTATATAGTATATTTCCTCTTATCATGCTAAGTGTAATGTCGATGGCTCTAGTATAGAGATATTGTTTGATATAGTTATTTTTGTTTGGTTTCAAAGTCAGTTTTGGAAAATGTAAAAAAGGGAGGAAGAATGAGATTTTGGCCAATAAGCAAGAGCTTGATGCTCAACAAAATAATTGAGCTAAAAATAGGAAGCTAATTTTTAATAGATCTCCACAATACTACATACGAAAATCAGGTTTGGCATACTAGTTCCGTCACTACATGTAGTTAGTCGTGATGTTTGGTTCCTAATGCAACTTGCTTATTGATTGCAGGAGAAAGCGACTATCTCTATGTGAAGAGAGGCTAAGTTGAAGGGCGGATTCTATGTCGAAGCTGAAGCTAAGCTCTTCTTTATCGTTCATAATAGAGGGTGAGTGATTTGTACATGTTTTTGAACTCTGATTATTTGTACGTTTTTCTTGACATGCATTTATGTGATATTTGATTGTATGTTTAGTATCAATGTCATACACCCAAAGACAAGGGTCGATCATGCATCTTCTCCGATTGATACAAATCTTAAACCGAAACTAAAATTCTTCATGTTGTATTTATTTGTCCATTTGAATTGTTTATTAATCTGCTTGTGGTATTGGTTCATTAATCTACGCTTTTATTTTTTTAACCCTTGTCATAATGTAGTTTTTGTTATTCATTTGATTTATTTATCTGTGCTTTTAAATCTAGAAAATTGTTTATATGTTTATGGCATGTATAATGTAAATCATTTAGTTATTTATACTATTTTTAACATTCGATCTTTGTATAGTGATTGAAAACATGATATGAGGTCTTAACTCATGTAGCAGCCATAACATCAGCAACAATCACCTCAGAGGGGTGAGATGATGCCGAACTAGAAACTAAAACATGTGACTCCTGTTTAGCCAACATGAAGGAATAGAAGATGAGAGTTATTACTCACAGAAGCAGCGGTGGTGCAGCACGTAGTGCTATTAATGTCTATGTCTAAAACGTCATAAACGTCTATGTGATAGCCATTGTCATGTCTATGTGATAGCCTATTGCAATGTCTATGTGATAGCCATTGTCATAGGTCTAAAACGTCGTTGCATTAGACCTATAGCAACGCCTTCAGATGCAACGGGGGGGCCATTGCATTAGACATATTGCAACTGAAATTGGCCCTAATGCGACGAATTTCAAGGGTTGCATTAGGCTTAAAATGTAGTAGTGAATTAATATTAAGATTGATTGATTAACTTATAACGACCAAGTTCCACATTGCTGTAATTGATTTCACTTTCCAAAATTTCAATAGTTTCTTTCAAAGACATGTTTTTATCAAAAAGCTCAAAGAAAAGACTTTTAACATCAATCCTTATAGTGTTCAACCAATCAAAGTGTTCATTGCATATTTTATAATCTCTTTGGCACTCAAATTTCTTGTTACTCAAAACTATCCATTTATCATGTCATTCTATAACTATAGGAATTATGAAAGATACTTAAGATCTATAGGAATTATGAATACTTTGCTATCAAGTTTCTCAAGGAAATTGTCCTGATCAGTCTTTGAAATCAAACATAAGTTAGTAATTTCTTCCTCGGGTTGTTCCTCATCACCTTCAGAATCACTATCACCGTAAGCAGCGATCATAGCCTTCTTCAAATCATTCTCGGAGTATGAAGGTTTATAGTACATTTCCTTGTTGTGCTCCTTGCCTTTTACTTTTCCTTTCTTAATATCCCATTGGGGACAATCTCTTATAATGTGCTCCATACAACTACACTTGTGATAACCCAATTCCTTTCTAGAACTTGAGAATTTTCTGTTTAAGTTCCTCCTATGACTCCAAATTTTGTTGGATGCCTTCTTGAACTTCCTCACCAGCATAGCTCCTTCCTTATCATCTACTTCGTATTCATCATCCTCATCAGCCTTAAGCTCCATGCTACGATTCTTGGAACTGTCACCATTACTAGTTTTTCTATTTTGAACTTAGTAAAGTCCTTTGTCTCCATTACGACAGTCACCTTGGATCTCCCTCTCTCATCTTGAGGTAGACTCCTTAGAACTTTCGTTACCTGTTCAAGAACAAGCTCATTTATAATGTTAGTAAAACGAGTAAGCATTTCTTTGATTGTTTCTCTATACATTGTCTCAAAATTTTCAGACAGAGACATTAAAAGATCAATTTTTAACGTTTGCTTCATTAGTTCCTTCATGAGTTCTTTGGAGCAACTCCCAAGTTTTTTTAGTAGTTTTGCATCCATAGCACGATTGTATTCATGAGGCTCACTACCGCAATGAAGTAAATCAACACGTGCTAAAGAGAGTGCTTATAGGCAAAAATCAAGAATTCAATGGCTCAAGCTTTGTGTAGACACATAATAGCGTCTCCCAATTTAGGGATCCGATGATGAAACATACCACAGTCTTAATTGGTCTGATCGAAGGGGATAGCAAGCCGAAAAACTATCCTCAAACTATTTCGCAAAGTGTGAAATTCCTATTTTAAATCCCAACTAATTATTCCTGATAATAAATTGCATTTCGGGCCCAGCCCTTTGGAAAAGTCCAGAAATTAATTTTTCACGATAGTTAATCATTTTATTTTAATAAATAAAATTTTCGAAGATATTTTCATATATAAAACCATATTTTTGGAATCAAAAGATAAAATAATATCGCTAAAACACGTTTTCTAAAACGACTTGTCAAAGCGTGTCAAAAACCAAGGCGGTGCGATTGGTGCACCGTCATGCACCTAGCGCACCTTGGTGCGTCCGGTGCCATTGTCCGTCCACCTGTGTCAGGTGCACCAATCTGCACCTGATACGTTGCATTATGTGTCACAAAGATTTGTGTGCCTGACACACTTCTCTGCGTGACGCGCAAGTTTCTTTTCTATCCTTTTTAAAGCGCATACCATGTGTACTTATCCAATTTGGCGTGTTGTGCCAGGGGCACCAACGTGCGATTGCGCATCACACAAGGCACGCGCTTGGCGCACCTTGCGTGTGATATGCATTTTCCAGTTTCCTATAAATAGGCGTGATTTTCCGAATTAATCATACGGTTTTTTTATACACAACACTTCGAATTTACAATTCAATACTTTATGAATCTCCTTAGAAAACCTCTCTACAAAATTCATGCTTACATACACAAACATATTTTTTTAGTCATACATATACACGTTCATATCTTTTTGCTTCATGATTGCTTGTTCCGAAGGTTGTCAATCTCTTAGACCCAACGCAAAATATAATATTGAGGGTAATTAAATAAATCTATGATTTTTATATTGAAGTTACTAACTATTTCTTTCATGATGTAGATCTTTAATATAAAATCATTCTATTGGTACATACTAATCCCCATTCTTACTTTTTTTTTTATTCATGTTCATATGCTTATGCAAGCTACATGATTGTCATGTTTATGATTTTATTATATCACATGTTATTTTTTTTAATCAAAGACATAAAGAGTTGTTTTAACGTTAATTAGATAACTTGAACAACCTGCTAGGTTCCCTATAAATTTAATTGCATAATAAATATCAGTAAAAAAATAGTCTTTTATATGTTTCTTGAACCAACCTAGAGGGTGCATGAAAATATTATGTGTTTATTCTATTGCATAAAAATTGACATGAATTGCTATTAAGTAGTGGCCAACAATATACGACTTGGTTCCTGACTATGCTTGTACTTTCAACCCCGAACTCAATTTTTTGGTTCATTGACCATCGATGGAGTCAAGACGGGAAAATCTACATTGGATAAGTTCCTAATTTGTACCTATGATTTTCCAATATCCAATTAGGTTTACTAGCATTTAAACACTTAGCTTGTTGGCGATTTCAAAATATTTTCAAAATAAAACCTCCACAATTAGGTAGTGAAATACGCGCTCATCCCGCGTAGGCGAAATAAAAACATGTCTACAATTTTAACTGCATTGGCAAGGATTTTAAAAAATTAATTTTTTAAATGAGTGGGTGAAACTCGAAAAATACGATTCATACTCTTTTTATGCCTTAAAATAATATATTGGTTTGCATATGCATGGCTATTGTTTAAGCCACTATAAGGACAATCTACATTGCCTCAATGGCACATGTTCTATGCGTGAGGCCACCCCCGAGGGGTTTGCGCTTTGTCCTTCTAAACAACTTCCGGAGTGATAGTACTGGATCTTAGTCATAAGCAAACCTACCCAACCATGGCATTGTTCTCTTGTTTCTGACTTGAAAACATACTGGAGTGCTTCTTACCCATAGCAACCTCTTTAAGCAGAAGAACGAAGCATGAGATCAATCTCTTAATCATGGACCCTTTTTGACTTAAGCTACACCTGACCATAGTTGCAGATATAAAACTGGACTTTAGGTGAAACTTTCGCATCCATATTACATGACACTTGCTTGTGATTACAATTTTGAATGTTATTATCTTGTCAATTTGTCATTATTATGCTTCATACCTAAAAACCGTGTCCAAAAAACAACAAAAGATTCTCAATTGGCCAAAATCTCGCCTACATCCCCAAAAAACATTACATTGTGCCTGCAAACCACTCCTGCACCAGATGCACAGTTGTGTGTCACGCACCAAAAATGTTGCGTGGCAAGCAGTCTGTAGTTCACATGCTTCTCGTCGATTTGCGTGGTGGTCGATCCTATGTTTGGTCCATCTCCATTCGTGTAACGCATGGTCATTCTAAGGATCTCACCTCATTCAAGAAAAAATCAGTCTTTTCAAAAATCAAAAAAATCAATTTAATGTAAGGGCAAAATTTCAAAAAAAAAAAAACGACAGATGAAGCCTTTAGAGCTCTCGCTCCATGCCTGAACCATCCTCTCTAAAAATTATGTGAAGTTTGGGATTTTTCAGCAGGAGGTCGAAGCTCCCGCTCCAAGAAGATGGAACGCCAGCTTTGAATTCTCAGCATTTGGATGATGAAAATTGCTTGCATACAGGGAACTCCGAGCTCCCATTCCAAGTGCTGGAGTGTCAGCTTTAACTCTGCTTCTCCTCTTCTTTGCAATTTGGAGCTCCCTCTGTTCATTTAGAGGCTCCCTTTTTCCATTCCAAACCTCGGTAATCTCGAATAGGCCGCTACGGAACCTAAAAGGAGACAAGAACAAGTCATAGCATACGGTGTTCACAGCATCCAATCTTCGCATGAATTGGAAAACAACCTAGAACTCCCTAAAAGACTCAAATGCAGAAAACTAATGGAATCACTAACATTGAAAAGAGCCCTAAATAAGCATAAAATGGACTAAACAAGAGCTTAATGAGGGTGGAATGAGTCCATAAACGTGGCCTTATGGTTTCTTGGGATAAGTCAGAGAGTCCTTACCCTAAGTAATTTCTCTCCTTTCCCATTGAGTTTATGTCACTATAGAAAATTTATTTCTTATAGCCTTTCAATTGTCTATTTATTATGTTTTTATTTTAGTTTTCATTGGTCTTTCACCATCATATATGCTTCGGATTCGATGATGAAACCTGAATCGGTTTATTCCTAATGACCATGATTAATAAAAAATAAAGAAAAATGAAAAAAGGACAGCTTTTGGATCAGTAGTTATTCCCATCTTCCCTCCATCATCTATTAACCATCATCTCTATTAGCCAAAAATAATTCCTCCATGAAAAGCTCCAAAACTATTCTTCAAACCTTCCAATACCTTAAAACAAATGAGTTGTGTGCAAAAAAAAATCAATGCCACTCAAAAAAAGTGAAAAAAAATTCAAAGTGCGAAAAAAAGCAAAAGCAAAAGAAAACGCAGAGGACAAAAAGAAAAAATGCAAAAAAAAAAAGCCAAAAAGCAAACAAATAAAAAGTGAAGCTATGGGGATTGCAAACAAGTTCTACCCCTCATTATCCTTCAATCCATGAAACTCTTAAAGCATATATAACCAAAAACATGATCCTTACCTTAGCCATCCAATTAAACCTTCATCAAAACATTAAAAAACCTTACCTTAACCACTTCAACCTTTCATCAACCCTAACTTATTATTCAAGGTATGTCCAAGCCTGCTAGGTTGAATACACGAAAGGGCGGCCTAGGCAAAAGTTGGGGCACAAAAAAAAAAAAACCAGATCCAGAATTACGAATGGTCTGATTCCACAAAGATATGTAGGAATTCTTATCTCGAGGTCCGACCGCTTCAATAAAATAAATTAGTCATGGTCTAATGATTTGAATTTCTAGAATTCAGTAGCATACTTTTTCTAGATCCTCACATAGACTCGAGTCTGAACCTAGCCTTGTCAAAGCCTTTTTCTACCTATATTTATATAAGTCATAAATTAAACCTTTCTTTTTTTTCTATCCAAACTCCCCTTGTTCCTAAAGAATTGTCCTTCAATTCCATGATCTCTAGCGATATCTGACTTATCTAACTTTGCCTTATCAACTTTCCAAAGAAGAATCCCCATTGAAAATTTTGAATACTTAAGCCAGATCAACTACATTTCAATCAAGGCTCAAGCCTAATTCAATACAAACTTACCCAAAGTAGTCCCTTCTATATATGTGGGGGTTCCCCCAAATCATATTAGACTTCTGAAAAGTTGTAATATGGGGATCTCACTTGCAGACCTTGATTTCCAAACATCCTAATCTTGCATAACCCTGACCTTTCATAACATTCCATCTTTAAGGTCTTGCATAATATTAATCTTGCATGACGTGTCATCTTCCTTCTCTTTGTATAACCCTAGTCTTTGGATAAAGTCTCATGCATCCTAAGAGAGTCTCAGTTTGCATCATAGCATCATTATGTGATTTTTCTGAGTTGTATGCACTGATCTGCTAACATCTTCTTCAGCAAGTAATTAAATTGTTTGTGGCCTGCATACTAACTTTGTTTTGCAGAAAGTGGCGTATGTAGATCAGTTCTAAACTGCAGAGCATTTAGAATCGTTCTCTTTCCCTACACTATATACTTGACTTTTGGTTTCCTAAACCCACTCAAAGTGGGGGCTTTTGTAGGCACATAATCATGTCTCCCTATTTAAGGATCCAAGGATGAAACATACCGCAATTGTAATTGGTCCGACCCAAGGGGACAACAGTTTGAAAAGCCATCACAAAACGATTTTAAAAGGGTTAAAGTCTTATTTGAAAATTTTCCTGACAATAAATTGCATCTTGAGCCCAAAAATAAAGTTTTGAGCTTAATTCTTGAAAAAGCCCAACAATTAATTATTCATGATAGATAATTGTTTTACTTCAAGAAATAAATATTTTCAAAGATGTTTTCATAATTGAAATAGCATTTACGGACTTAAAAGATAAAAAAATCATTAAAATGTGTTCTATATTAAAAAAAAGCTGTCAAAAAGCAACATGGTGCACCTGGCGCATCATCGTGCGCCTTGTGCATCATTGTCGAACTGTGTCAAGCGCACCAATCTGCACCTTACACGTGACACTATGCGTGACACAGAGTTGTGTGCTTGGCGCACTCCCATGTATGATGCATATTGTTCTTTTCTATCTCTTTTTAAAGCGTGTACTCAGCTGATTGGGCATGTTGCGGTAGGCTCACCAATGTGCACCTAACACATCTAAATGTGTGCCGCACAGAGACATGCGCCAAGCGCATACTCAGCACAACACACATATTCTGTTTTCCTCTAAATAGGTCTTCATTTGCAATGGATTTTTTACACGGTTTTTCATACGACTTTCTTACTTTTACACTTCGACACTTTAATAACTTTTACGAACTCTCTCTAAAACTTTCATACTCTTCAACACATAAACACATAGAAACATGAACATTTAGACATTCAAAACACTCGTCATAACTTGCAAATATATTGTTCATTCTTCACGATTACTCGTCCCGAAAGTTGTCAATCTCTTAGACCCAAACCACGGTATAATCCTGAGGGTATTAGTAAATCCTTTATTTTTATATTGAATTTACTAACGCTTTATTTCCTAACGAAGAATATAAAACTCGTTCTTTTGTACGTTCTAACACTTTCATTTCTTTTCTATTTATTTTACATACACATGCATGTTATTATGATCGTCCAGTTAATGAATTCATCACCTCACATGTTATTTTTGCTAATCAAGGACCCAAAGAATTGTTCTAACATTAATTAGATAATTTGAAAAACCTGCTAGGTTCTCTGTAATTTGATTGCTTAATAACATGCCACTAAAAATAGTCTTTTATATGTTTCTAGAACCAACCTAGACTAAATTATGTTTAGGGTGTATGAAAATATTTCCTGGTTATTCTTTTCCATAAAATTTGACATGAATCGATATTAAGTAGAGGTCAGCCATGGGCGGCATGGTTCTTGATCGTGTTCGTACCCTCACCCCAAACTCAATCTATGGTGCATTGACCATCTATGGAGTCGGCACGAGAAAATCTACATTGGATAAGTCTCTAAGTTCTCCCTACAATTTTCCAATATACAATTAGGTTTATATATGAGTCTTCCATCAAATTAAAAACTTGTTGCGACTTCAAAAATATTTTAAGAAAACCCTTTACAATGAGGTACTCAGATAGGCGCTCATACAACGTAGGCGAAATAAAAACATGCCTAAAATTTGGTGACTCAACTGTGGATGATTTCAAAAAATTAATTCTTAAAATGAGTGGCTGAAACTCAAAAAATATATTTCATACTCTTTTATGCAACAGAATAATATTACACTTTTGCATATGCATAACTATTGTTGAAGCCACCATCAGGACAATCTACGTACCTTGCCTCATTAGTGCATGTTCTATGTGTAAGGCCACCCCCGGGGGGTTTTAGATTTGTTTGTGACTTCAAAAATGTTTTTAACAAAAACTTTACAATGAGGTAGTCAAATACAGTCTTATCCCACCTAGGTGAAATAAAAACACGCCCACAACAGTAAAGGTAGCAGGATTTCCAATGTATTTGGATATCACTGGGGAAACTGAGGAAATGGAGGAAGTTCTTGAACTAGAACCCGAGGAGAAACACAAGGAATAAGAGGAATATCCCCTAGTAGTGAAAAACATTACAAGGTTGGTTCCTAAAATGAAGTAAGTCAAAGTACCTTCCCATTCTAAGGGAACTCCAGCTACATCAGGAGTTCCTTCTCAATTTGGTGGGTTCAATGGTTTCACGCCTTTCTCCTCTAGGTCCTCTAGTGATTCCATGGATGTTGCGATCAAGGAACTAAAAGACAAAGTTGAGGAAGTCTTGGGTTCCCTGAAGAGTCTAGATGCTAAGATTCATAGTACTGTGGATTAATTTGTGAAGATAATCCAAGGCCCTCAATAAGTAGTGACTGCACTTGATCAACAAGTGATAGAGTGTCAACAAACTATCCTCAAGCGCATCAAAGAGGCGGCTTTTGAAGAAGTTTTTAAAGTTGAAGTTACTCCACCTCCTCAAGCCTAAACCTATCAACCCTTACATAAAACCAAAAAATGTTATTTTGTTGGGACAATTTCTTTTTATTTATTTTGGCTTATATAATTTGAATTTCTCTTGACATAAAGTTTCTTTTTGTTCTCTGTTTTGCTTCTTAATGTAACTTTTGCTTAGGACTACTAGTTTTTATATGCACGCGATGCGTGCGAAAATACGTAGAAAATTATTTTTTTGGGGGGATGTAGAAAATTAAATTAATTGTTAATTATATTTAATAAATTAGGGATATTTGAATTGTTGATGGTTTTCTTTTTTTAATTTTTTTAAAATTAATGAGGTAGTTTCCTTTATTTTTTTATTTTTTTTAATTAAAGTAGTTCGAATAGAGATATAATGAGGGTAAAATGGGGTTTCTAATATTTTGGTGTCCTACCCTTCTTCCCATTTAGAATAGAGATGTGTCTCTTATTCTTTAGAGTGCTTACGCTTTATAATTTGTTTGTGTTAACTGATGAACTTACTAACTTGCATTCTTACCTGAAAAAAAAAATTAGAGTGGTGTTGTGATTTGACTTGTCATTTCTTTGGCATAAAACCTTTTTGGCAATGCCAACAAGGAAAAGTAAAGTGCAAACTTGTGAAACTGAATTAACTCAAGTTCCTCATCACTATATTGTGTTTATCTCTTAGTCCAAAAAGGGGATAATCTTTTGATCTTGCTTTGTTTTTTTTTTCTATAGTAAGTAATTTTTATTTATTCATTAGTAATTTTTTTTTTAATTTTCTTAGTTTATTTCAATTAGTAAATTTTTTCTTGGTTTTACTTTACTTAGCAAAATTTTATTTGCGTTTGCTTCATTTTTGTTCTTAAAAGTGTGCTTATGTTGTCATCCCAAAAAGGGAATATTCTTGCCTTTGATGTTTCCGTGATGACAACATAACAAATGATATAATGGTTTCATTAAGTCTATTTTAGCTATAATTTTCCTAGGTTGGAAAACGTCAAAGGGAGTTGAGTTCCTGAGTAGGAGTTTGCAGCAAAAGACCTTGAGTAATAGCCCAATGCATGAAGTGAAGTCACATTGGAAGTCAAGGAACGTTTCAAGTATCAAGTATTGTATATCTTATGTCAACAGAGGGGTCTCAAACATATGATCAGAGTGATCGACCGCTTAGGGCCCCCAATTATAAGGGGCCCCACCTATATTTTATTTTTCTTACATTTTAGGCACTTTAGATTTAGATGGAAAATACATTTATTAATCCAAATTTTTTGCCGCTAATCTATATACTTTATTTTCATATTTCATAGCTTATTGTAGTTTTAAGGTATGTCTTTACTATACATTCTTTTAAATCTTTATTGTCTCCTTGCTAAAATTGAAAATAACATTGAAGTATTTAAGAAAGTTAATTCATTTTCATCTATTTTAACAAAAAAAATTAATTAATTATTCATAATACGAGATTAGAGATCCGTTTTATATCCTTATAGGGTTCATATTTAATGCATGACATAGGGCCCATAAATTGTCAGAGACGTCCCTGTATGTCGAAGTAATTGAAGAGTAGATGGAGTTCCTGAGCATGTCCTTGGCTAGAAACATAAGAGATCAAGCTTCAAATGGTGAAGGCATGAAGGCTAAAGTTATTAAGAGTTTAATTTTAGGATTTATGTTAGTGTTTAGAGGTATTTGATTAAGGTACTACGGAACAAGGACATTTGTACAAGCTTATGAAAATAATAAACTTGTTTTGGAAAAAATTAATTGGAAAATATTTTTAGAAAATATTTTTAATTTTGTGGCAAAGCAATAATATCACACGTTCCCTTAAAAATCTCTAACAGATTCTTAAGTGACGTTAGTGAGGAGTGTGGGTGAGTGTTCTTCAAGCATAATTCAACTACTAACTAACTGCCTAAAATTAAGGCACGAAGTCAGTTAGTGGAGGAAGTTTGTAACAAAGGTCATTAATTGTCCTTACACCTTCGCTATAAATAGAATGAATGTTTTGCTTTGAGATACACAACTGACATATTCCAAAAGCATCATTGAGCTAATAATTATAAGAAAATCCCTAAAGTCCCTAGTATGTTTTGAGTTCCTAGTACGTTACTTAATCTTCGAAACAATAGAGCTTTTCTTTCTATAGAGTTATGTTTGGGAAAAGAGTTGCGGGAACTCTTGTAAGCCATTGAGTAAAGTCGGGTATACAGAGAAAGAGGACAGTGATAGAGTTATCATTGCGAGGGTAGTTAAGTTCCTAGTGGAACTCGATTTGTGAAGTCCATAATTGATTGTAACTAGGTGTTCCTCTAATATAGTAAAAGATGTGAAAAAACCTAGTGCGTCTAGGTTAATCTCCTTATATTGAGATAGGAGATTCCTCGCTAAATCTCTCTATCGTACTTTACATTCCCATTGCTTTTAAAGTTCTAAATTCCGCAATCAAAGTTAGACAATTTGAATAGGGACGCCCATTGCTTTCAAAGTGAGTGTTCTATTGCCCCTAAGTTTAGAATCATCATCCAATCCTTTGGAAGGTGTTTTTAGACTTACATCATTAAAGAACCAAATATGAGCCCAACAACGAAGCAAATTAGAGGTCCAACATGAGGCGTGCATCAACCAATTGAAGAGCCCAAGTTCTGTTTGGGTTTCAAGCATGATTGTAAAGGAAGCCCAAGTTCTGTTTGGGTATCTATTTGTTTTTGTTGTTAGTTTTGGGTTGTAATAAAACCATGAGATTACTCATAAAGTAAACTCATCTTGGGCTTGTGTTTTGCTGCTATTAGGCTTGTGATTAAGCAGCAAATTAGGATAAATTGTGCTGATTATAACCTCTTGTAACAGCTCATTAAATGAGCATGAAAAAGGTCATGTTTTAAGGGAGTTTGTAACTCCCAAAACCTATCCAAAGGGAGGACGGTTTTATAGGATTTTTGGCTTCTTTTTCGCTGCTCCAATATCCTATTTAAGAAGAGCATATAAATGAGAAGTTCAGATTTGAGTTTGATAAAAAAAACCTTTGTGTTTATAGTTTTTACTTTGAGTTTGTCTCAAGTATTGCTAACCCTTATTACTTTAAGTGAGTCTTGAGTGATAAGCCTAGGGGAGATTGAGTGAGTCTTATCTCTAGCCTAGAACCCCAAAACATTGAGTGAGTTCTTGTGTTTTGGTACTATCCATTGTTTCAAGTGATTTCTAGTCAAAGTGAGTGTTCCATTGCCCCTAAGTTTAGAATCATCATCTAATCCTTTGGAAGGTGTTTTAGACTTACATCATCTGCTATCAGAGGTTTGCTGAAGAAATTCGTCGGAAAAATCGAGTTTTGGAGAAGAAACGAAACTGCTAGAATTTAACCCGTTTTTCATCCGACTTTGAAGGACGATTTCTCAAACTTGAGGAGTCCAAATTGGTCGATTCTTTTTTCATTCTTCATAACTTTTTGTCTAGAATACTCACAAAACTTTTCAGATTTTTATGTATTTTTGAGATATTAAACTGTGCACGTTTTTTGCAACTGCGCCAAAATAGAGCAAATCTGGCACACAAAACTTCAAACGACGGTTCCTCAATCATCTGGAAATCTTTTCAAAGAGTTTCTTTTTTCTGATTCTGCTTGAAATTTTCTGAATTTTATTAATCTGTAAGCCTTTGAGAGTCTCAAGGCCATTTACAGTTTCATTTTGTTGTTCAAGTTTACAGGAGTTTGTATCTTGTATTTGTAATAATCTAGCAAAAATAGTGAAATCATGGCTTATGGTGATCTTGCTATGATGTTACAAGTAATTACTGAGAAATTAGATAACTTAGAGAGAAAATCAGAAGCAAATAATGAAGATAAGGCTCAACAAAAGACTAGGTTGGATACTATGTCCGAAATGTTGATGCAAGCAAGTAGAAAACTGAATTTTATTGAAAATGAGGATGGTGAGGTTAATACACCTAGAAACTTTGATGATGATAAGGGTTTGAAAATTGAGATGCCTGAATTTAATGGAGGCATGATACTGAGGCTTTTCTAGATTGGATGAGGCAAATTTAAACCGTTTTTTATTATAAGGGGTATGATGATAGGAAAAGGTTTAAAGTTGTTGTCCTAAAACTCACTAAACTTGTTGCATTATGGTATGAAAACCTCAAGTCAAATAGAAGAAGAGAAAGAAAAGATAAGATTGATTCATGGAATCGATTGAAAAAGAAAATGAGGGATAAATGGGTTAGTAAGGAGTATGAACAAGAGCAATACTTAAACTTGACCCACCTTTCACAAAACAATGACATGAGTGTTGAGGAAAAAATGTATAATTTTGTTGTTCATGAGAAGAGTAGCTTTGAGGATGATGATTTTGAGGAGGAAATTCCTCCGGAGGAAGAGATGAACATGATGGTAGTTAGGAGAGTGTTGTTTAGTGAGCCTCAAGTTAATGAGAGGCAAAGAAGCAACTTGTTCCACACTAGATGCAAGGTAGGTGAGAAGACTTGCAATGTGATTATTGATGGTGGTGCACAAGTGGATGTTATTTCATCCGAAGCCGTGAGTAAATTGAAGCTACCAACTAGAGACCATGAAGAGCCTCATAAGCTTAATTGGTTAAATGATGGTACTAGTGTGAGGGTGAAGAAACAAGCCTTGGTGACTTACTCCATTGGAGGGTGTGAAGATGAGAGATGGTGTGACATTCTTCCTATGGATGTGTCTCATTTGTTACTTGGAAGGCCATGGCAATTCGACCATGATTCGGAGCATAGAGGCAAAACCAATGTATATCATGTAACTACCAAAGATGGCAGAAGAACAAAATTGCTTCCCCTAACCCCCAAGGTTGTTGGAAAAGAAAAGGAAAAAAGCAACTATCTTGTAATTTGTAATAAATATGACAAGATAGTGGAAAAGAATGGGGAAGGGACTACATTGGTTGTGACGGCCAAAAAGCATCATAGTACTATTTGTAATGACTCATCTCCTTTGAATGAGTTGTTAGAAGAGTACAAAGAAGGGATTTCCAATGACATGTCAAAAGTTCTCTGTCCTATAAGAGACATTGAGCAAGGCGTTGACTTTCTTGATTTGCCCAACAAAGCATCCCATAGATGTACCTCGAAAGTGAGTAACAAGCTTGACAACAAAGTGCATGAATTGGGTGATACCTTAGTCTTTTCAAAAATATACTTAAGGAAATATTACCATCAAAAAAGATCTCTAGAGGGGGCTACATTGAAAATGATTTCCAAAGCAAAACAAAGTGTGTATGAGTGGTTAATAGTGCTTTTGGCCTTCTTTTATAAGAGGTTCCATAAGTACTTCACTATTTTCATGAGTCCATTCACCAAATTGTTGAATATGGGAGATATCAAATAGGGTGTTGCAATAAGATCTTTTGAGAATGCCATGTATTTCCTTTGTATGCGTCAACTATGAAGAGTGTGAATCCTCCATTTCATTTGAGAGGTTTATCTCTTTGCTTTTGGATATCCAATTTTGATGCCAAACTTTTTCAAAGAAGGGGGAATGAACCAAATATGAGCCCAACAACGAACCAAATTGAAGGTCCAACATGAGGCGTGCATCAACCAATTGAAGATCTGTTTGGGTTTCAAGCATGATTATAAAGGAAGCCCAAGTTCTGTTTGGGTTTTTATCTGTTTTTGTTGTTAGTTTTAGGTTGTAATAAAACCATGAGATTACTCATAAAGTAAACTCATCTTAGACTTGTGTTTTGCTGCTACTAGGCTTGTGACTAGGTAGCAAATTAGGATAAATTGTGCTGATTATAACCTCTTGTAATAGCTTATTAAATGAGCATGAAAAATGGCATGTTTTAAGGGAGTTTGTAACTCCCAAAACCTGTTCAAAGGGAGGACAGTTTTATAGGGTGTTTGGCTTCATTTTTGCTGCTCCAATATCCTATTTAAGGAGAGCATATGGTATGAGAAGTTCAGATTTGAGTTTGATAAAAAAAAAACCTTTGTGTTTATAGTTTTTACTTTGAGTTTGTCTCAAGTATTGCTAACCCTTATTACTTTGAGTGAGTCTTGAGTGATAAGCCGAGGGGAGATTGAGCGAGTCTTATCTCTGGCCTAGAACCCTAAAACATTGAGTGAGTTCTTGTGTTTTGGTACTATCCCTTATTTCAAGTGATTTCTAGTCAAAGTGAGTGTTTTATTGCCCCTATGTTTAGAATCATCATCCAATCCTTTGGAAGGTGTTTTTATCACTTGAATTACTCTACTTTATTCCGGTCCTAACTTTCTCACTCTATATGGTATTCCTGCACTTTCTCTATGTGGCACTTATTGAGAAACGGAGGAAATATATCATAAACAAGGAAAGGGATCAACGTTTTGGTCACCATTAGTAAATACTTTCTCTCGAGTTAAGCATAAATACAGGACTGAACATTTGGTATTTTTCACCTTTAAGGACCTAAAGTTAAATCTCAAGCCATTTAACTCACCTAAGATCATCGAAAAGTTGATGTCCATAAAAAAAATTTTAAGTCCATTGCATTAATTACATCAAAAACTTAGGTCCTTTAGTGCATAATTCCTACTTATAGTCGAAATAGCCTTAAGAACATGAGAATCTGCTGATTGCAGACCATTATTACTAGCAATTTTGATAGTTGCTTCTCAACCTTAACCTATACATATAACAGCGAGCAAAATATGAGTTTTCCTTCCTGCCTGACGATGCTCACCCTTCCCAACCCTAATCGAAAGAAAACAACAGTCACAAACCTTATTTAGTCCAAGTGCTGCTTGTATTTGCATTTCCTTTGTTCTTCGATTAGAATTGTAATAAGCATCATTCCCTTCATCACCAATTAACGTAGAGGAATAGCTCTGAAAGTTTTGAACAACAGTTTAAGATAGAATACTTCGTAATCAGAATGCCTAAAGAAACTATTACTGCATCACATTAATATAATACTGTATTACAGACAGAAGTTCTTGTAAACCAGCTTCTTTAAGTTGGGTAGTTATGTCAACTTTCAACAATTTAAAAAGAAGTTATAGTAATAAGCATCAGACGACATAAAGTGCACATATAGAGTAACCATCATATGACTTTAAGAAATCTTTCTGGCTAGAGCACCTCTGTAATCCTTTTTGCTGATTAGAAGATGGTGATTGCATCAAAGGGTTTTGGTTGCTCCAAATGTTTAGTTCTTTGGGCTTGACATGACTTATGTTTTTCTGAATGTGTTCATTTTGTAAAACCAGGAAATTAGAAATCTTGTCATATAAAAAATAAGTATTTATATGATTAACATAGAAACTAGCAGAAATCAGCAAAATTCGTTTGCATAAACATCAATCAGAAAGGCAAACGCGATTGATGGAAAAAAACCGCTCAACGTTATAAGGCATGTCATTTCGGAAGACGGCTGCTATGATAATACCCTTGTCCAAGTTAATGATAATAAAGAAAAAAAATCATGTACAACCTTTTTGGTTATATAAATGCACTAAAAGACCTAATTTTTTTGATGTACTTAATGCAATGAAGGACTTAACTTTTTTTTTAGGGTCTTCAACTTTTCGCTAATCTCGGGTGAATTAAATGGCCTGAGTTAAAGGTCAAAAAAAGTGGGAGGTCTTTAAAGGTGAAAAATATCAAATGTTAAGTCCTGTATTTATGCTTAACTCACTTTCTCTCTCTAGCGCCGACCTAAACCGTCTTTCAGCGGCGCTCGCCTCCCTCCCATAGCCGTCAATCTAACCTATTTGAAGAGCTCGCCGATGGCTAGAATTCCTATGCTACTCTTCATCGGCCACCAACGAGCTTCCGGTCTGGTGATACTTCCTGCTACTCGTTAATGGTATCCCTCCCCCTCGGTTTTTCGATTTAGCTTCACCAGTAACCATCCACAAGTTATTGCTAGCATGTTATGGTCAGACACATCGTAGCTTGCGTCAAAGTTTTTGATTCCAACCAACAATAGTGAGATATTTTGATAGAGTTGGAAGAATTGTTTGAGAGTTTCAAGGGCCCCCATGAAACCTGCCCCTATGTTGCTTTACTTAAAGAGGAAGGTGATTCCCTAAAGCTTTGTGAATTTCATAAAGCTTTTTCTAAGTACAAGGTTGTGAAATTTCTATGTGTTATTAGACTCATAATGTTGATGATGACAGAATAGT
Source organism: Beta vulgaris subsp. vulgaris (assembly GCF_026745355.1). Classification (NCBI taxonomy): domain Eukaryota; kingdom Viridiplantae; phylum Streptophyta; class Magnoliopsida; order Caryophyllales; family Amaranthaceae; genus Beta; species Beta vulgaris. The sequence continues at coordinate 17,866,752 of NC_079210.1, read as the reverse complement.
TGAAAAAATGGTTATCTCCTTACATTTGAATCTGCCCGCATGTGCCTTGAAACTGAATAGTTTGAAAAATGCCATTGTGTGTTGTAGGCGTGGATTTTTCATTCCTTTAATGCATACACGCGGTATGAGCGTGTTTATTTGACTATTCCATTGTTAAGGTTTTATTTCAATATGTTTTTAAAGTCGTCAAAAGATTTTTGGAGGAAAGCTTATAAACCTAATTGAATATAGAACTGTAGAGACATCTTAGGGACTTATTCAATATAAATTTTTCTATCTTGACTCCATAGATGGTCAAAAATGAACCAAAGATTGAGTTCAGGGGTGAGGGTACAACATATTCAGGAACTATGTTGCCCATTGCTGGCATCTACTAAATATCGATTCATAATAGATTTTATGCAAATGAATAATCAAACAATGTTTTAAGCACCCTAAAAATATTTAGTCTAAGTTAGTTCTGGAAACAAGAAAAGACTATATTTTTAGTGATAAGTTATTATGCAATTAATCATATTACAAGGTTCCTAACACCAAATTATCTGAATGAATTAGAATAGTTCTTTAAGTCTTGTTTAGCAATAAATACAAGGTGATAAATATTGCACACAGAGGCAAAAAATAATAATGTACATGAATATTAATAAAGATAAGAAAATAAAATATCGCAAAGAGTTAGTATAATATACAATACTTACAGTAACACAAATACATTAACAATCTATATCACAAATAGAATGTTAGTAATTTCAAGAAAATAATAAAAATATATAAAGAAATAAAAATAGTTAATTTAATTGACCCTCAGAAATTATATCAGCGTCCAAGATCGTTGATATGTAAGGATTTTGAAAAATTGAATTATTGAACTGAGTATTAAAAAAATAGTTTGTGTTTGATGATTATTGTAGTAGTATTAGTGTCTTATGGCAATGAGGTGGTATTCACTAATTAATTGGGTTTTAAGTGTAGTATCTGGTATGGCAGCAGGGGAATTTGGGTTTTGGGGTGATAAGGTGTGCGATGATGTGCAGGGGCGGATTATAGAAGGGACGGGTGGGGGTTTGACCTCCCGTAACCGTATAAGATGAATAAGTAAATTATAGTTCTTGTCATAAAACAAATTGTGGTACAGTGGCAATTAAGCAAGGTGTACAGTTGCAAGTTCAAACCTTGTATCAACACATTTGGACTTTTTTGTTTTTCTCCATTTTAAATGCTTCTGTTTTTTCTTCTTTTTTTTTTCTTTTTCTTTTCCTTCTTTCTTTTTTACTTCTTTCTTTCTTCCTCCCCTTTATCTTTAGCTCATGTCAATCTTTTTTAGTGATTGTACTATCTTTTATTCTTCTTTTCTAAAAGACTTTCTTTTTTATTTAACTATAATAGCACTGATTTCCTCAACTCTCCTAACCATTATAAAATATAAGCTTATCTCTTTTTTTGTGACTTAAGAAAGCAATTTGGTAATTTATTTAGTTTTTTTATTGGAGTAATTTATTTAGTTGCTAATGAACTATACTTTCAATTTCTTAAAAAATTACTCAATTTCTTGAACATTTCATAATGGTTAAACAAATAAATGGAAACAAAGTTCAAACCTTGCATCAACACATTTGGACATTTTTGTTTTTCTTCATTTTAAATGCTTCTGTTTTTTTTTTCTTTTCCTTCTTTCTTTTTTACTTCTTTCTTTCTTCTTCCCCTTATCTTTGGTTTATATCAATTTGTCTAATTTAGAAAAATCTTTTTCATTGATTGTACTATCTTTTATTTTTCTTCTCTGAAAAAATTTCTTTTTTATTTAATTATAATAGTACTTATTTCCTCAACTCATTCCTAACAATCATGAAATATAACTTTATCTCCTTTTTTGTGACTTAAGAAAGCAATTTGGTAATTTATTTAGTTTTTTTGTTGGAGTAATTTTTTTAGATGCTAATGAACTATACCTTTAATTTTCTTAAAAAAATTACTCGATTTCTTGAACATTTCACAATGATCAAACAAATTAAATAAATCGAAACAATTTCTTAAAAATTACACCTTTGAAATTTTGATTTATTACATTAGCTAGAAGCTCTTTGTAGTCATGAATAATAGTATATTTATATTTTGGTGTGTATTAGTGTTTCTATTCATCATTTAAAATTTTACACTAACACATTTATACAAAATATTTATACTATCAACTCGACACAGTTAGTTAAGATCCGTCACTGCTAATATGGCGAGAGAATTGGTGCTGTGAGATTAGGGAGATAATAAAGTAGGTGGGGTTCACTTTTGTAGGTGGATGAGGATGAATCGATGCTGATGATTTTGGTGCAATGTGTCGTGAGTGCAGGTGTAATGATGATGATGAATGATGAATGATGAAGGCTGGCGCTGGGTGAGTTTTGTTGTGTTATGTGTGCCGTGAATTCGTTGGTGAGTTTGTGAGTTGGTCGAGAGGTTTTGAGTTGTTAGTCGTGTTGTGAAATTTAGGGGTGTTTGGAAAATAGCTTTTTGTTTGTCTTTTGACTTTCGGTTTTTTGTTGGATTTAAGTTGGCTTTTTAGCCAAAAACCAAAAGTTACTTCGTGTAGCTTCTCCTTCTTGATTATTGGCTTTTTAATAATAAGATTACAAATATACCCTTATGCCTTATGGTATAAGTTGGATGAAAAAAAAATCAATGACCAATGGTCAATTTTAGTGTAACAACCAACAACCAAAGACAATTTTACCAAACATGTTTATAAAATAAAAATAGTCAAACAACCAATACAAATCGGCAGTCAAACCAGCCACATAAACATCCAACAGCCAACCGACAACCACCAATTACCAAACAAGACCTTAGTATATCTCTAAATGATTTTAGAAAACAGTTAGTAAGTTTTTTTTAAAAAAAATAAATTATGAAAGATTTTAGAAAAAAGTTAGTAAGAGATATTTAAAAACACTTTCGAAAAAGATCATTTTTATAAAAGATATTTTAAAAACACTTTGGAAAAAGATTGTTTTTATAAAAGATATTTTTATCAATAAAATTAATTAATTTTATTAATTAAGTTGGGCTAGAAAATGGATCTTATAAATTGGGCTTTCATAAAAAAAACATTAAAAAGTTTTCAAAGATGGGCCTTAAAAAAGTTTTTTTAAAAAACGTTATAGAAAGTGAGCTTATGAAAACTAGTTTTAAAAAAAGTTTTCGAAAATCAGTTAATAAAAAGAGTTAGAAAATGAATTTGGGCTTAAAACATTTTATTTGAGACTCGTTCTTTATTCTTTCCTCGATCCGGACTAATTGGAGCAAGGTATTAGTAAACATAGGATACTAAATGGGGAGATACGATTATGTGTTTACATGTATTGTATGTTTGTCTTAGATGTTTGATGTAGAAATGCCGACAAAGTTTATTAGGTTTAATTTGTCTTAGTCCATTTCATTCATCTTTTGGCAATATATAGTACATCAAGTTTTGGCAACTAAATATCCTGCTTACAAGGCAATACAACAAAGAATATATCTTGCCTAAAATATGTAGCTCAATACCACCCCTCAAGTTGGAGTATGGGGATCATAAATGCCCAATTTGGCAAGAAGAGTGTCAAACTGAAGCTTCCCGAGAGCTTTGGTGAAGATATCAGCAAGTTGCTCCGTAATATGCACATAAGAAGGAGCGATAAGACCATCGGTGATAGAATCACGAATAAAGTGACAATCAACCTCAATATGCTTAGTACGCTCATGAAAGACAGAATTTTAGGCGAGATGAAGGGCTGATTGAATATCACAAAATAAGCGAATAGCTATAGGATGATTAATGTCCAAACCTAACAAAAGACCTTTTAACCACTTCAACTCACAAGTAATGGCCGCCATAGAGCGGTATTCGGCTTCAGTCGAGGAGCGAGACACAGTTGCTTGCTTCTTGGTCTTCCAAGCAATAGGAAAAGCACCAAGAAAAACAAGCCATACTGTAAGAGAGCGTCTAGTAAGGGGGCAAGCAGCCCAATCAGAGTCACACCAACCTGCTAGCGTGAGATCACTATCAGCATGTAGAAGGATACCCTATTCAAGAGTACCCTTCAAGTATCGAATGACGCGCAGAGCGGCCTCCCAATGGTTAACACGAGGTGCCTGCATGAATTGAGACAAAATATGGACCGAATACGCCAGATCCAGACGGGTGACGGAAAGATAAATAAGATGACCAACTAGGCGCAGATAAGGCTTGGGATCATCTAGCAAAGAACCTGTAGCAAGACCAAGTTTGTGATTTGCTCAATAGGAAAGTCAGCAGGCTTAGAGCCTAAAAGACCTGCTTCAGAAATAGTATCTAAGGTATACTTCCACTGGCAAAGAAATAAGCCATAAGAGTTGCAGGCCACCTCAATGCCAAGAAAATACTTCAAAGGACCCAAGTCCTTCATTTTGAAACAGGCACACAAATAGGCTTTAAAAGCCTCCAAAGCAGCGGAATCATTGCCAGCTACAATAAGATCGTCCATATACACTAACAAATTAATCTGAATAGATCCCTGAGTGAAGGTGAAGAGAGAATAATCAGAATAAGACTGAAGAAAGCCATACCCTTTCAAAGCGGTAACGAGCTTGGCAAACCAACACCTGGGAGCTTGTTTGAGGCCATATAAAGATTTACGGAGACGACAAACCAATGTTAGGTTGAGAGGACTTGAAACCAGAAGGAAGTTTCACGTAAACCTCCTCATCTAAGTCACCATGTAAGAAGGCGTTGTGAACATCCATTTGATGAAATTCTCAATTTTTAGCAGCTGAAATGGCTAAGAAGGCATGAACGGTGACCATCTTAGCAACATGAGCGAATGTCTCAGTATAATCAATACCCTCCTTTTGATGATTGCCAAGAACCACTAAGCATGATTTTTGACGATCCAAATTACCAGCAGAATCAAATTTGTTTCGATAGACCCACTGACTACGAAGAGCACGTTTACCCGGCGGCAAAGGCTCCATAGTTCAAGTGCCATTCTCCTCCAAAGCCCAAATTTCATCATTCATAGAGTTTCGCCATCCTGCATAGCGTCTTCAAAATATTATGGGCTCCGAAACAGAAGTGAGAGCAGCAATAAACTTCCTATAATTTATAGAAAAACTTTGACAATTAATGTAATGTACAATAGGATAAGGATTACCTGAGGAATGGAGAGGAGCAGATGTAGGAGAAGATGGACTTTCAACTTGAATAGTGTTTCTCACATTGTCATGTAAGAGCACAAAGGGAGTTTTAGTGCGATGACCTAGGCCCAAATCATTGCTGACGTTGACTGGTCCGGTAGAAATATCACAAGAAGGGGCGGAAAAATTTTGAATAGAGGTTGTGGGCTCAGAAAGAGGCCCAGATGAGGCAGCGAGGGAGGAGGAGATGTCTGAAGAGGAGTTTGGGGCTATAGATGACCGCGGGCCGTGAGAATCAGGTTGGGCCTGGTGTTGAGGGACTTGAGGTACAACAGGGAAATGGGGCAGGTTAGCTGAAGCGGAGGAATCAAGATGGGCCGGGGTATGTGGGACGTGAGGTCCAGATTGAGAGGGAGTGTGGTCGGGGGCGGGTGGGCTATTTTTAGAGGTAGGAGTAGGAACATGGGTTTGATTGGGGACGCGGGATCCAGAAGAAGGGGAGGGGGAGGTTGGTTCGTTAAGGGGTGTGTTTGGAGTAAGTTGGGCCGCAAAATGAGGAGGTGTGGAAGTTGTGGGCTGATTAGATAAAGAGTTAAGATAGATGAAAAGGATTCGTAGTATGAGAAATCAAGGTGAATATCATCGGTATGAGGTACAAGAGTGTAAGGATCAATGTTTGCAGTTTCAGGGTTACGAAAAGGAAAAGTTTCTTCAAAGAACTTAACATCTCTTGAAACAAACAATTCCTAGGTATCAAGATCAAATAACTTCTATCCCTTTTTACTAAGAGGATACCCGATAAACATGCATTTGCGACTACGACTAGTAAACTTATCCCCTTTAGATTTGAGATTATGAGCAAAACACAAGGAACCAAAGACTTTGATAGTAGCATAAGAGGGGGGGTGCCCAAATAAGAGCTCATAGGAAGTTTTGTTATCAAGCAAAGGAGTAGGAGTACGATTAATAAGATGTGCAGTTGTAAGAATACTCTCACCCCAAAAGAAAATAGGAAGATTAGCATGAAACCGGAGAGCCCTACCCGCATTCAATATATGGCGATGTTTGCGCTCAACCTCCCATTTTGTTGAGGAGTAGCAACACAAGAAGTTTGAAAAAGGATCCCAGAGGCAGTCAAATAATCATGGAGACAATGAAATTCAGTGCCATTATCACTTTGCACAATTTTAATGGATGAGAAAACTGATGATCAATCATAGCAATGAAAGCCATAAACATAGAAAAATCTCAGTTTTATCAACTAATAAATAAACCCAAACAGCACGGGAATAATCATCCACCAAAATTAAGAAATAACGAGCACCACAAGATGATACATGTTTATATGGGCCAGACAAGTCACAATTACTAGCTTTGTGATCACTAATAGGACATTTAGTGCGAGGATGTTTAGCACGAAAACACGCCTCACAACCCTTATTCAAACTATCCGGCATATGAAGAACAGGAGGAAGTAATTTCAAAATCTTCTAAGAAGGATGACCCATGCGATGATGCCACAAAGTCCAGGAAGAGGTGGCTTCACTAACAGAGACATGATGTACATAACTCCCACCACCAAAGAAGTAAAGTCCATCTCTTCTAACCGCCGCTCCAATCAGATTCTTCGACGGGCACGGTATTAGCACAAACATCAGAATTGAATGGAACAATACAATTCAAAGTCGCAGTTAATTGTGATACAGAAAGTAAATTGCAATGTAAATGAGGTATAAGGAGCACATGGGTGAGAGTAAGAGCAGGAGAAAGACTAACTGAACCCTCTTGTTGTGCCATAACAACAGTACCATTGGGAAGCCCAACAGGACATTCGGGAATACAAACAACATCAAATAGTCAAGAAACATCACAGTTACATGATTAGAGGCACCAGTATCAACAATCCAGTCAGTAGTAGTAAACATACCATGCAAACGATCATCAAAAAGTTTTGTATTACCCAAGAGACCGGCTAATGCCTTCCACTGATCAGCAGTAAAGAGAGTAGAAGGGGTGGCAACAGCCCTACGACTATAGCAGGGACCACGGCAGCTGCTGTGGTGGTGGTGTTGGCGTGGACAACTCCTCAACCACACGCGGAGCAGGTGGTGGGTTGGAACGAGTGCTGCCACGGCCAGCAGTGGCTTGTTGGCGCTCTTCCCACCACTCGGGATAGCCCACAAGTTCGAACGATACCACTTCATGCCCTTTTTTGTGGAAGTGTGTACATAGGAGATGAGATTTATCCTCCTTTACCGTTGGCCTCGAGTGAGAAGAGGAGGCAGCAGTAGAACATGGAGCTGCACGCAAGGCATAGCTGACTATATCCGGAGAGAAATCGAACACGGTTTGGGATAATCGAACCCGTTCCACTTGGACCACCAATTGGTAAGCCCTATCAAGAATGGGCAATGGATCTTGGAAAAGAATATAAGTGGGAACAGGACCATAAAAATCATGATTAAGACCCATTAACAATTAATGGAGTTTACGACCGGCACGACGAGCCTCATGAAGACTACCGGCAGAACAAGATGGACAACAAGTACAATGAATAATGGGTTCATGATTATGCAATTCTTCCCACAAGACATTGAATTTCCCATCATAAGAAGCCACACTCATTGATTTAGATTGTTGACAATGAGCAAGAGAAGAGGTAAGCTGTTGAATACGGGGTCCATTAGCCATAGCAAAACGATCTTGTAAAGAGTCCCATACACGGTTGGCATCACGATATTTTGAGAGTGTACCTTTGATTTCGGAAAAATACGTTATTGATCAAAGAGATAAGAATAGCTTAGATAGTACTCCAGTCAAAGGCGATACAAGGTGGAGAATAAGTAGTAATCGTGCCATCAAGGAAACCGAATTTTCGGCGGGATTCGAGAGTCGTTTGTATGTCGGATTCCCATTGATCATAGTTATTGGTAGTGAGTCGGGTGGGGGTGATTAAGTCACTCGGTCGGTCTTGAGGACCAAGAAAGAAAGGAGAGGTGGAAGGGATAGTAAGTGGTGGAGGGGGCGTTTGATCTTTGTCATCACCAGCCATGGTGATGTACGGATGATGATAAATAAAATGTTAGTGTAGGCGGCACTGCTCTGATACCATGACAAAGTTTATTAGGTTTAATTTGTCTTAGTCCATTTCATTTATCCTTTGGCAATATATAGTACATCAAGTTTTGGCAACTAAATATCCTGCTTACAAGGCAATACATCAAAGAATATATCTTGCCTAAAATATATAGCTCAATACATGGCCTTAATTGAAAGAGGAATTGCATTTTCTAGGATAAGGAACTTTGACGATGCAACTTCTAATTTTCTTAAAGCATGGGAATTAGAGCTAAAGAACAATGAGATCATAAAGGAGTTAGAAGCCCTTGAGTATCTGACTTGGAAAGGTTTAGGTGATAGGGAAGGGGATGTCCAGGACTTTGGGTGATCAACTTCTTTACCAAAGATAAAAGAGGGTAATATGAGAAAGTAGGAATCAGAAGGAAAAAGAGTGTAGAAGAATGCACAGGGCGCTAGTTTTTCAAAGGCAATTGAGTCACTTGACCATTGCGACTGCAATTCGACTGGCCTTGTCCTAGGCCTTCCCCTTCCGAAAAGAAGGCTACATATGAATCTCCGGCATTTGATATGAAGCAAAACGTAAGCTCAAAGTCTCCATTCCCTCAAAAAGAGGTAAGTTCAAAGCTTCCCTTCCATCTAAAAAAGGTAAGATCAGAGTCTCCCTGTCTGTCTGGTCATGTGACTTATTCTAATAGAAATAGATCTTCCTTGTCCTTAACATGTCATCGGAACATACGAAAAAGTTGCAACAAGGGAAAGGGTTGCACTTCTACCATTCTCATTTAAGGTCGATGTCAATTTGTACCTCAAATCCTAAAAACTCTTTCAAGAAGGAGGTCTCCCACGAACAAGATTTGAGGGGAAGCATAGGTCTCTTATGTTGTGACTTCAGTGGAGAATGTCACCCAACAGCCGTGCTCCATGAATCACTTAGGTTATAAGTAGGATTGTGTGACAAGATGGAACAAGTTCTAAATGTTGAAGTGACATAGCACACAACATGTAATGTAGAAGATTTAATTGCGGGTACAAAGGAGAAAGGTCATGAATCAACAACAAAGAGGAAAGCAATAAGGAAGCTAATATGAGAGTGTTGAGGATTGTACGGTGCCATATGAGTAAGTCATTGCCTAGTGCCATGTTGAGATCCTTCGGAAGCATGTCGTTTTGTAAGCTAAGGTTTAGCTGCTACTAGTGTGAAGGTTCTCCTTGTCTCCACCGTGTTCGTTGCAAGCGCAAGCCAGAGAGTTCTATCCCCTATGATGTATGCCCTCCTCCTTGTCACTCATCTAAGTTTGGTTAACTTGTCTATTGTTTTGTCCATTTTACTTCTTGCCAATACTGGTGTTTGGTAAAGTTTATAGTAGGTCTAGACGTCCAAGTTATTGATTTCCCTTAATTCTCTTTGTAGGTTTACTTGATGTCAAAAAAAAAAAAAAAAAAAAAAAACATAAAGTTTGAAGATTTGGGTTGAATTCGGGTTGGATAAGAAACAAGTCAGAAGAAATCGAGTATATATCGGTCTTATAAGGTTTTAGGTAGACTCGAGTCTGAACCCAACCTCGTTAAAGCCTTTTTCCACCTACATTTATTTCAGTCTAAAATTTTACCTTTTATTTTTTAATCCAAGCTCTCCTTGAATCTGAAGGACTCTCTGGCAGTTTATCAAGGTCTCTGATGATATTTGACTTTTGCCTAATCACTTCCCAATGAAGCATCTCTAGTGAAAACTCCGAAGATTTAAGACAGATCAACTACATTTCAATATCAGATCAAGTATATGCCTTATGCCTAATTCAAGACAAGCTCACCCAAAGTAGAGGCTTACTATATGTAGTGGTTCCTCCAAATCAAACACTTGAAAAGCAGTTTACGGACCTCGTTTGTGGACCCTGATTATTTACAAAAACGATTTTCGAAAATCATTCAATCTGTTTCTGATCATTCCATCTTTCTACGTATCCATATGATCCTAACCTTGCAAAACCCTAACTTTGCAATGCATTTCATACATTTTAGTCTTACATAACCCTGACCTTGAATGACGTGACATCCCTTAGCTTTGCATAACCTTAATCCTTGCATAGCGTCTCGTGCATCCTTAGAGAGTCTAAGATTGCATTATTGCATCATTATGTGCTTATTTGAGTTGTTTGCTTCTATCTGCTAACATCTTCTCATACAGGTAACCATAATCTTATAGTTATTATCCTACATACTAACTTTATTTTTGCAGAGACCATCGTATATAGATAAGTTCTAAACTGTAGAGCGTTTAGAATCATTCTTCGTCCCCACACCGTATACTTTGACTTTCGGTTTCCTGAAAGTGGGGGCTTCTGTAGATACATAAATGTGTCTCCCCATTTAAGGATCCGAAGATAAAACCTGCGATGGTCTTAAATGGTCCGACCCAAGGGGAAGAGCAGTCTGAAAAGCCATTTATAAAACCATTTCGAAAAGTGTTATAGTCCTATTTTAAAGCTCAATTAATTATTCATGATAATTAATTGTATTTTGAGCTCAATCTTTTGAAAAGCCCAATTAATTATTTAATGATAATTAATTAAATAAGATAAATATTTTCAAATATATTTTTATGGTTAAAATCATATTTTATACCGTAAAATCAGATTTTTGGAATTGAAATATAATAGAAAATCTTTAAAACATGTTTTAGAAAAGCTGGCAAAGACACGTCAAGAGTCGTGCAGGTGCGCCTAACGCACCAGCTTGCGCTTGGCGCAGATTCGTGCAGTTGGCGCACGTTTGTGCGTCAGACAGGCCGTTGTCAACCTGTGTCAGGTGCACCAATATGCACCTAACACGTGGATTTCAGACTCACACAGAGTCCTACGTCAAGCGCACTTCTCTGCATGAAACGCAACTTTTCTTTCTTATCTATTTCAAAACGCGTACCCCGTGTATGCTGTCTACTGGGCATGCCGCATCATATGCGTGACATGTCAGCCTGCGCGAGACACAGCTGGCGTGTGAGACGCAGTGTCATTTTTCCTATAAATAGACCTGATTTTTGTACAAATTTTAGGACGTATTTCCATGATATTTAACATTTAACTTTTTACGCATTACAAATACAATCACGAATTCTCTCTACAAAATCACCTTACATTACTGATACCTTTCAAAAACAAACACATCCAATTTATATACATATACACACTCAGACTTTCAGGCTTCACGATTGCTCGTGTCGAAGATTGACAATCTCGCAGACCCAAGCCACGGTATAATCCTGAGGGTGCTCAAATAAATTCTCTATTTTTAATTGAAGTTACTAACCGTTCATTTTTTTAATGTAGATCTCTAATATAAAATCGTTCTATTGTATACTCTAATCCTTCCTTCTTTCTTTTTATTTATCTTCATACGTTATTATATGTTTGCCTGATTATTCTATACATATTATATGATAATTCTGCTTTATTGGTTTTATCACCCACATGTTATTTTTGGTAATCAAGAGCTAAAGAATTTTTCTAAGATTAAATAGATTAATTTGGAGAACCTGACATGTACCTTGCAACTTGATTGCATACTATCGTATCATTAAAAAATAGTCTTTTATGTGTTTCCTGAACCAACCTACACTAATAATTTTTAGGGTGCTTAAACCATTATTTGTTTATTCTATTGCATAAACATTGACATAAATTGATATTTAGTAGAGGCCACAATGGGCAACATGGTTCCTGACTGTGTTTGTACCCTCACCTCTGAACTCAATATTTGGTTCATTTTGACCTTCTATGGAGTCTAGACGAGAAAATTTGCATTGGATAAGTTTCTAATTTGTCCCTGCAGTTTCAATATTCAATTAGGTTACTAAGTCTTCCTTTAAAGACTTGTTGGCGACATCAAAAATGTTTTCGATACAAAAACCTTGTTGAACCCTAGTTTTGATAATGACAAAGAAACAAAGGAACAAACTAAGTAGTGAACTAATGAATTGTTTAAGTGTATGGTGTCCAAGGTATCAATGCAAGGAACTAGGAGAATACGAATCAATGAAGAAGTCAAGAGAGGATTTCAAAGGCTAAGTAAAGAAGTTTCTATGTTGATACTGGAGCAAGCATTGGATCAAGAATAATAGAAGCTAGGCGTTTTATTTTCTAGTTCCAATGTAAAGGAACAAAGAAAGAATGGTAAGGAACTGTGGCAGAATATTTGAGAATGAAGCGTTTGTTCCTTTGTAAGGAACAAACTAAGTGGCACTTAGAAATATGTTAAAGGAACTGAACTAATATAAGGAACTAGACTTAGGCGTGTACTTGGTAACGGTTAAAATGATAATAATGGAGTAAGTCATGCCTAGATTATAGGAAATTAGTTATTTCTAATTTCAAATGATAAAATCAGTTTTAAAAAGAAAATCTGTTTTGGAAAAGATTTTATTTTTCGGAAAATAAGAAAATAAATATCCGGTTGTTAGAAAGATTTTATTTCAAAGATATTATTTTCTTAAAGATTAGAAATTCAGATTTAAAGATAAAAGAGTTTAAAAAAATGATTTTCGGATAATGCTAAGGAACTCCTATTATTTAGGAGTAATGGCTGCATTTTATCCACGTTCATTTATAGTTCATGGGATCATGGGACATGATGTAAAACGTGTTCCTTAGGGGAAGGAACATCATGGGTAAATGGATTAAAACGTGTACTCTAACATTAATCCCACGTTCTTCATGATTAACACTATAAATATAGAAGTCTAGATAAGTTCCAAATTGTGTCTGACTAAGTAATTAAGTGAGTTTAACTTATTAAGTGTCAGTGCCTTCATTCTCTCATAATAGCCATTTGTTCTTTGCCTTCTTACTCTAATTCCACTAAGCTTATTTCGATCAATTGTATTTTGGTTTTTGGGGTAAGGGAACTTTGAGTGAAGTTCTGTAAGAGAAAGGCTTTGAGTGAAGCTTGTATGTGTGAGAAAACTTCGAGTGAAGTTGAGAGGAACTGCTGTTAAGGGAACAGTGGTTCAGGAACTTGAGTTTAGGAACTCAAGGTGGCTCGAGTTAGAATTAGGTTGTAACAGAGTTGTTTGGCCTAATTAGTGAAAGTGTTGAGTTTAAAATCCCTAGTGGTCGAGGTTGTTTCTTCTTGTTGGGCCCAAGAAGTTTTTCCTCGTAAAAATCCCTTGTGTTCCTTTAGCTTGTTTATTCGTTTAAGTTTTAATTTCCGCAAAAAGTTACGTTTATTTCTACACCTACAATTCACCCCCCCTCTTGTAGTGTTCCTAGGGAAATAACAATTGGTATCAGAGCTAGAACTCACGTAAGATAGGAAACCCTATTGAGGAAAAGATCCAAGGAACAATGAATACCACCGAGAAACTTGAAGAAGGTTATTCCACTCAAAGGCCTCCTATGTTCAATGGGAAGTACTACAACTATTGGAAGAACCGCATGGAGATATTCATCAAGGCTGAAAACTATCAGGTATGGAGAGTCATTGAAGTTGGTGATTTCGAAGTCACAACTACAAATGACAAAAATGAGGTAACTCTTAAACCCCTCTCTGATTATGACAAATCTGATTTTGAAAAAATGGAAGTAAATGCCATGGCTATTAAATTATTGCATTGTGGACTTGGACCCCATGAACATAATAGGATCATGGGATGCAAATCCGCAAAGCAAATATGGGATTTACTAGAAGTAACCCACGAAGGAACTAATGAAGTTAAAAGATCGAAAATTGATTTACTTATGAATCAATATGAACTGTTCTGCATGAAATCCAAAGAAAGCATCCGAGACATGTTTACTCGTTTTACTAACATTATAAATGAGTTGGCTTCTCTTGGAAAGTTTATTTCATCTGAGGAACAGGTTCGAAAGGTTCTTAGGAGTCTTCCTAAGGACAGATGGATGGCTAAAGTCACGCTCTTCAAGAAACAAAAGACTTCACTAAGTTCAACTTAGAACAGCTGGCAGGGTCACTTATGACTCATGAGCTTCACCTTGATACTGAATATGGTGAAAGCTCCAAATCAAAATCAATTGCTCTCAAAGCAGATGATGAAGATGATTCGGACTCTGAAGAAGAAGAAGCAGCCCTCATGGTTCGAAAATTTCGAAAGATGTACAGGAACATGAAGAATGGAAACTTCAAAGGTAAAACTAAGAAATTTTCTAACAAAGCTGCTTGTCATAAATGTGGAAGTACAGATCACTTCATCAAAGAATGTCCTCTTTGGGAAAACGACAAAACCAAAGAAAGGAACAAGGAACGCTTTGCTGAAAGGAACAAAGAATCAAAAGCACCTTTCTCTAAGGCAAATGTGCGCAAAGCTATGATAGCTGCTTGGGGAGATTCAGAGACGGAAGAAGAAAGGAACAACCAACTGAAGAAACAGCAAACCTTTGCCTCATGGCAAACACTGACGAAAAAGAAGATGAAGAAAAATTGAGGTAAGTCAACATGGACTTGAGTCAGAACTAGATGGTAAAACTAGGACTGAAATATATGATCTTCTTTATGATGCAATTCTTGAATGTAGAGATGAACGTGAAAAACGTGAACAAACGGAACAAGCCTTAAAGGTTTGCAAGGAACACATAGAATGGCTTAAGAAAATGAGAACTGATGTCGAAACTAGATTTTTTGATTTGTTTGATAAAAACTTAAAAATCAAAGAATGTTATGAGAGTTTGAAAAATGAAAATTATCTAATTAATTTAGAGATTTCACACTTGAAGGAATTTGTCCCTGTTCTGAGTTCCTTTGATATAAGATCAACCCCTTTGAAAGGATACAGATCTGAGATTGAAAAAATAAATAAAGAGAAAAATATTTTAAAGGAACAGATCTGTAATCTTAAAAAGGAACTGGTTGTCGCAAGGAACAGAGGCAAAATCATGAAAGTTCCTAAGTGGATTGAGAAACCACAGACCAAAAGGAAGGAAGGTCTTGGTTTTGAAAACTACAAGAAAAGGAACAAGACAAAGAAATATGTTGATCTACCTAGTGATAAGTTCTGTATGTATTGTGGCAAGGTAGGTCATTACATAAATCAATGTCAACTAAAATCTGAGATGATTGGGAAAAATGTGACAATAAGTAAGAAAAAATGGGTTGTCAAAACAAATCCTAGTCAAGAACAGGAACCCACGAAAGATGGGGTTCCTTCAACTAACAACTAGTTGATTTTTGCAGGTTGGAGTGAGGGGGAACAACACTTGGTATCTCGATAGTGGTTGTTCCAAGCACATGACAGGAGACAAAACGAAGTTTCTCTCACTCACAACCTATGAAGGTGGCAGTGTAACATTTGGTGATAATAAGAAAGGTAACATTGTTGCTATGGGTAAGGTCGGTAAGTCACCATTACACTCCATTGAAAATGTATTTTTAGTTGAAGGTCTAAAACATAATCTATTAAGCATTTCTCAATTCTGTGACAAAGGAAATACTGTAAAATTTGATAAGAAAAATGCTTAATCATCAACATTAAAACTAAGAAGGTTATTTGGAAGGAACAAGGAAAGGGAACACATACATTGTGGATCTAGACCTTGTTCCTCAAATCAATTTAACTTGTCTTAGTGTTATTGAAGATGATTCACTTCTATGGCACAAGCGTCTAGGACATGCTAGCTTTTCATTACTTGAGAAACTTAGATCAAAAGACCTTGTTTTAGGATTACCATCTAAAATTTCATATTGATCAAGTTTGTGATGCATGTGCACGAGGTAAACAAGTAAGATCCTCTTTCAAATCTAAAACGATTGTAAGTACCACTAAACCATTAGAGTTAATTCATATGGACTTATGTGGACCCATGAGAATTCAAAGCAGAAGTGGAAAGAGGTATGTACTTGTGATTGTAGATGACTACTCTAGGTACACTTGGGTTATTTTTCTCTCTAGTAAAGATGAAACTTATGATGAGTTCCTTGTCTTTGCTAAAAGAGTTCAAAACCTAAGTGGACATAAAATAATGCACATTAGATCAGATCATGGCAAGGAATTCGAAAATTATAAATTTGATGACCTAAGCAGAGATAATGGCCTAGATCATAATTTTTCTGCCCCTAGAACACCACAACAAAATGGTGTTGTAGAAAGGAAAAATAGAACTTTGGAGGAAATGTCTAGAACCATGTTAATTGCTAGTGAACTTCCAAGGAACTTTTGGGCTGAAGCTGTTAATACTGCTTGTCACATAATTAATCGTGCCATGATGAGACCTATCATTAATAAAACTCCTTATGAACTTTACTTTGGAAAGAAACCAAACATCACCTATTTTAGAACATTTGGATGCAAATGTTATGTGCATAATAATGGAAAAGATAATCTTGGAAAATTTGATGCAAGGAGTGATGAAGCAACATTTTTAGGATACTCCTCACATAGTAAAGCTTATAGAGTATATAACAAAGAACTATGTGTGTTGAAGAAAGCATTCATGTAATCTTTGATGAATCTGACAAACATAATCCAAGCATACAGGTTGATGACTATGAGATAGGGTTAGCAACCTAGTACAAGGAACACAGATTCACAAGAAGAAGAAGAAGTGAAAGAGGAAAGGAACGAGGAATTGAAAATAATGAATCAATGATTTCCTGTTCCTCAAGGAGGAGAAGATGTCCTGTTCCTCTAAATGAAGGAACTGAGTCCACCGAGGCTAACAGAGGAACAACTGAGCAGAGTTCCTCATCCACTCAAGGAACTCATGAGGAACAACATGTTCCTATAAGAGAGTTTCAACCAAAACCTTGGAGATTACAAAAGTCACATCCTGTGGAACTCATAATCAGCGACATATCCAAAGGTACGCAAACTAGATCTCAGTTAAGGAACTTTTGTGCATTTCATGCGTTCCTATCAATGATGGAACCAAGAAATCATGAAGAAGCCTTAACTGACTCTGATTGGATTATTGCAATGCAAGCTGAATTAAATGAGTTTGAAAGAAACAAGGTATGGCATCTAGTTCCTTCATCTAAACAACAAAAAGTAATTGGCTTAAAATGGGTGTTTAGAAACAAACTAGATGAATATGGAACCATTGTAAGAAACAAAGCTAGACTTGTAGTAAAAGGTTATAACCAACAAGAAGGAATTGATTATGAAGAAACCTTTGCTCCTGTAGCTAGATTAGAAGCCATTAGAATCTTAATTGCATTTGCTGCTTACATGGGATTCAAATTATATCAAATGGATGTTAAGTGTGCATTTTTAAATGGCTATCTAAACGAAGATGTATATGTTGAACAACCCCCTGGTTTGAAAATAAATAATCTCCCAAATCATGTCTACAAGCTTGATAAAGCTCTTTATGGGTTAAAACAAGCACCTAGATCATGGTATGAGAGATTATCCAAGTTCCTTTTAGAAAACAACTTTAAAAGAGGAAAGGTTGATAAAACCTTGTTCCTAAAATCTAAAGGAACTGATATTTTGCTTGTTCAAATATATGTTGATGACATCATATTCGGAGCTACTAATGAAACATTGTGCAAAGAATTCTCAAGTCTCATGAGCAATGAATTTGAAATGAGTATGATGGGTGAGTTAAATTTCTTTCTTGGACTACAAATCAAACAAACTGAAAAAGGTATAATTGTTCACCAACAAAAATACATAAAGGAACTATTAAAGAAATATGGCCTCGAAAATTCAAAGATAAATCACACTCCTATGGGAACTTCAACTAGATTAGATGAAGACTCCATAGGAACAAGTGTTGATCAAACAAAATATAGAGGAATGATTGGTTCACTTTTGTATCTAACTGCTAGTCGTCCAGACATAGCTTTCAGTGTTGGTTTGTGTGCTAGATTTCAAGCAAATCCAAAGGAGTCTCACCTCACTGCTGTGAAGAGAATTCTTAGATACTTAAAGGAACAGATGATCTTGGACTCTACTATCCAAGAAGTGATACATTCGAACTAAAAGGATATGCAGATGCAGATTATGCTGGAGATCTTGTAATTGGAAAAGCACCTCAGGTATGGCACAATTCCTTGGTCATAGTTTAGTTTCTTGGAGTACCAAGAAACAAAACACAGTTGCTTTATCCACTGCTGAAGCAGAATATGTAGCTGCTGCTGCATGTTGCTCTCAAATGCTTTGGATAAAACAACAACTTAGTGACTATGGAATAAACTTTGAATGTGTTCCTATTTATTGTGACAATACAAGTGCTATAAGTATATCTAAAGATCCAGTGCATCATTCTAGAGTAAAGCATATACATATTAGACATCACTTTTTAAGAGAAAATGTTCGAAAAAGGTTTGATAAACTTGAGTTTTGTCAAACTGATTATCAGATTGCTGATATCCTAACTAAGCCTTTGCAAAGAGATAGATATGAAAATTAAGGCTTGAGTTAGGCTTAATAAAAATTAAGTGATTGTTCCTATGTCAATTCCCCCATGTTTGAATCAATTTGAGTGACTTTGTGTGCTAAAAATAATTGTGTTTAATTGCCTAAGACCATTGCAAATTGGAATGTTGCAAAACATAACCATGAAGTCAAAGAAATAAAACAACTCACAAATGTCACATAATACTCCCCTTACTGTTCCTAAGGTCAAGAAACATGCATAGTATGAAGGATATTGATATGTAGCATTAGTTGTTCCTATAGCACAAGTTCCTTAGCATTTATTTTCTTTCAAAAATTAAAATTCATAAAAACCGAAAAATCCGATAAAATCCCAAAAATAAGGGGAACCAGTTTAATTAAATCTTGGTTCTTTTTATCTTTTCGTTTTCTTCCTTTTGCTTTATTTCTTTCCCGCGTGTCATAATTACTATTACATGCAAAACCTCCTTCTTAAATTCATCTAAAGAAACCGTGTTCCTCTCAAACGCTTCATCTTCACCAAATCCGAAACCTCATCACACCCTTTGATACTCCATAAAAACCTCCAAACCTTCATAAATCATGGCAAAAACTTCAAGAAACTCACCTTTTCCAACACCAAAAACAACCGACACTTCAAAAATGGAAATTTCTTCATCTCCAACTAAAACCCTTGAAACCGACATAATTCAAGAAAACCCCATAGAGGAACAGCAATTAGAATCTCCTAGAAGGAGCATGGAAGAAGAAAATTGATTGGGGAAGAGATGAAGAAGAAACCCCGGAACAATCTCAGGGGGAAGAAGAAGAAACTGCACCTGTTCCTTCCAAAGGAACTGTTTCTTCGTCTTCCAAGAAAAGGGTCGAACGAAGTGAATCTAGGTATGTCTTGGGCTTTTGCGTCGATTTAGAATGGGCAATAAAATTGAATTTCTAGAATTAACCTCCATTCTAAAGGAACAAGGCATGGAATTCTTGTTTGAATTCGCCTTTAATAATGCTCTTGTTCCTCTAGCTATGGATAGTTTTGTGCAAATTTTGTTAATACTAATGGAACTTGCACAACTGAGTTAGAGGAAGAAAATAAGGTTTAATCAAGCAACTTTAAGCAAAGTATGGGAAGTTCCTTGCAAAGGAACTGATTTGTATTTTAAAAGGAAAGGAACTGTTTCCTTTCCGAATTTTCCTCAAGACAAAATCTTAGAATATTTTGGAGGAACAGCTGGCCAAAACAAACTTAACCATAACCTACTCTCTCCCCTTCACAAAGTACTGTTTAACTTGGTTTGGAGAGCACTCATTCCTCGAACTGAAAAGAGGAATGAAGTGGGTCTCTTGGATATGTGTTACATGTTTTGCTTGGACCACCACATACAAATCAATTTCCCTTCCCTCTTCATTCAACACTTAACCCACTGTATTGAAATAATTGTGTATTGGTACGGGCCTTGATAACTTCTTACTTCATCATTTGAAGTAAGACTTACTGGTTGGACCACCATAGGGTCAAACAAGGGAACATCTTGAATGAGAAGACCCTAAATGGACTTGGTTGTCGTCCAAGAAGGTGTTCTCATTCAAGGAAGAATGGTTCCAGTTCCTCAGGAAAAAGAAAATTGCCCAAACTGGACTTAGAAGAAGATAATGATGTAATCTTGGATAACCTGTTCCTAAGCCGGAGGAACCAAAACCTAAGAGGCGCAAACACATTGCCACTAAGCCTAAACCCTCCGTTCCTTTGAGAGTGAGAAAGAGCACTCGTCGAAAAATTGCTCCTGTTCCTGTTCCTTCCAACGAGGACTCTCCTTTAGTCCTTTCGGATAATGAGGAACAGGTACCCTCTACTCTCAAGGAACCATACCCCACCATCTCCCAAACTCTCTGTTCCTTTCACAAAAATACCCTCCATTTCACCTTCGTCCTTCTCTGTTCCTTCAGTTTTGAGCAGTTGAAGGATGAAATAAAAGGCCAAATCCTTTTGCTTCCACCTCCACAACTCTTCCACCCACACCACCATTTCTTCCTCCCATTTATCACCCTTCACCTTCTGTTTCCATTCCTGGAACAGATGAGCCTTCCACTCAAACCTCCCCAGTTCCTTCACAACATCCCCCTCTGCCTCTAGTTCCAAGGGTAAGGAACAGGAAAATCCGGATGATACTAACTGGGTTAATGAAGTCTGCCTTCCTGCACAACATATGATAAAATTTTACAATCATCTTCATTGGACTTTGGATGCCAAAACTGATACTATGATAAGTCTTATGAAGAAATTGAGTGATACGTGGTTGCGCAGCAAAAGAAGATGGACACTATGGCTCGTACTTGGAGGAGCTGAAGGAACAGGTTGAACTAATCATGGGGTGGTGATGAAAAATTGGAGGATGTGGTTGAAGAAGAAGTTGTAGAGGAACACCATTCCCCTTCCCTTTCTTAGTTTCTTTTATTGTTGTTTTGTTGTTCCTGTTTCTTTCATCAAGGAACACAACTTTTGTTTCTTCTTTTTCTTTTCTTTCTTTGTTTTGTTATGGAACAAGTGCTATATAATCAATGACTTTTGCTATATTGTCTATGTTTCTAAATGCTTTGCATAATTTCTTCCTTGGAATGGCTAGTATTATGTGATTGATGTTTGAGCAAGTTTACTCTTTGATTTTCTAACTTAACCACTAATGGTGCTTGCATATTGGTCTTAAGGTGTTAAATCAATTCATCAATTCATGCAGAGTCTATTCTTTTTGAGGATGACAAAGGGGGAAAAGGATTTAAGGAACAAACTGTACATAAACTTAAAAAATAAATTAAAAAATTAAAAATTGGATAAGGTAAATGAAAAATCAAAAATAGGTTAAGGTAAATGAAAAATCAAAAACTTCAGTTACTCACATAATTGTGTTTTATTTTTCATTTTCTTCTTTATGTTTTTATTTTCATTCACTTATATTATTTGTTATTTTCCTTAGTTTGTACCTTTGTTGTCATCATCAAAAAGGGGGAAATTGTTGAACCCTAGTTTTGATAATGACAAAGAAACAAAGGAACAAACTAAGTAGTGAACTAATGAATTATTTAAGTGTATGGTGTCTAAGGTATCAATGCAAGGAACTGGGAGAATACGAAGTCAATGAAGAAGTCAAGAGAGGATTTCAAAGGCTAAGTAAAGAAGTTTCTATGTTGATACTGGAGCAAGCATTGGATCAAGAATAATAGAAGCTAGGCGTTTTATTTTCTAGTTCCAATGTAAAGGAACAAAGAAAGAATGGTAAGGAACTGTGGCAGAATATTTGAGAATGAAGCGTTTGTTCCTTTGTAAGGAACAAACTAAGTGGCACTTAGAAATATGTTAAAGGAACTGAACTAATATAAGGAACTAGACTTAGGCGTGTACTTGTTAACGGTTAAAAATATTATGGAGTAAGTCATGCCTAGATTATAGGAAATTAGTTATTTCTAATTTCAAATGATAAAATCAGTTTTAAAAAGAAAATCTGTTTTGGAAAAGATTTTATTTTTCGGAAAATAAGAAAATAAATATCCGGTTGTTAGAAAGATTTTATTTCAAAGATATTATTTTCTTAAAGATTAGAAATTCAGATTTAAAGATAAAAAGAGTTTATAAAAACTGATTTTCGGATAATGCTCAAGAACTCCTATTATTTAGGAGTAATGGCTGCATTTTATCCACGTTCATTTATAGTTCATGGGATCATGGGACATGATGTAAAAACGTGTTCCTTAGGGGAAGGAACATCATGGGTAAATGGATTAAAACGTGTACTCTAACATTAATCCCACGTTCTTCATGATTAACACTATAAATATAGAAATCTAGATAAGTTCCAAATTGTGTCTGACTAAGTAATTAAGTGAGTTTAACTTATTAAGTGTCAGTGCCTTCATCCTCTCATAATAGCCATTTGTTCTTTGCCTTCTTACTCTAATTCCACTAAGCTTATTTCGATCAATTGTATTTTGGTTTTTGGGGTAAGGGAACTTTGAGTGAAGTTCTGTAAGAGAAAGGCTTTGAGTGAAGCTTGTATGTGTGAGAAAACTTCAAGTGAAGTTGAGAGGAACTGCTGTTAAGGGAACAGTGGTTCAGGAACTTGAGTTTAGGAACTCAAAGGTGTGGCTCGAGTTAGAATTAGGTTGTAACAGAGTTGTTTGGCCTAATTAGTGAAAGTGTTGAGTTTAAAATCCCTAGTGGTCGAGGTTGTTTCTTCTTGTTGGGCCCAAGAAGTTTTTCCTCGTAAAAATCCCTTGTGTTCCTTTAGCTTGTTTATTCGTTTAAGTTTAATTTCCGCAAAAAGTTACGTTTATTTCTACACCTACAATTCACCCCCCCTCTTGTAGTGTTCCTAGGGAAATAACAAACCTTTACAGTGGGGTAGTCAAATCTAATAAACGGGATCACATTGCAGTAGGCGAAAAGTAAAAATCCACGCCTATAGTAACAATTTACATTTCAAAAACTCCGTCACTAATAATTTAAGAATAACTCTTTAAGAATAAACTCTTTCCAAACACTTTAACTAATAATTCAAGAATAATCTTTTTGAATAAACTATTTCCAAATAACTTGGATAAAAAATAATCATGAAAACAATTCCTCTTCTCAACTCCCCTTCCTTTTGCTAAGTGTGCACACCCCCTTCCCCAAAGCTAGTCATCCCATCACAGATCTATATCAAGGGGTAACAGTATTTGTCAACAAGTGGACTTTGAAGCATAAACTCTTATTCATGTTAATCAAGCAGTAATAATAATAGTATAACTTGTAAGGCATGAATAAATCCTTCTTGATGTTAGTCAAGCGATAATAATAACAATAATAATAATAATAATAATAATAATAATAATAATAATAATAATAATAATAATAATAATAATAATAATAATAATAATAATAATAAATCATAATCATAATAATAATAATAATAATAATAATAATAATAATAATAATAATAATAATAATAATAATAATAATCATAATAATAATAATAATAATAAGACTTGTAAGTCATGAAATATTCTCTTTTTCTGATAATCGACTTTTGAACATTCCAAGTTCATTAAAACCAATCAAACCTTTCCTTGTAAAAATAATTTAATTTTCTAAAAAAGATAACAAAACTTCTATATAAAAATGATTGAGAAAATCATTCCTTCTTTTCACTCCAAGAGTAAATTGTAAAATATTGTAACCATTTTAAACCAAATTTCTAAGCCAATCCAACCATTAAATCAATAAACAAGTACTTTATCACATAAAACCACATTTCATAAAGATAATATAGCTACAAAATGTACATTGATCTTGCACAAATAGTATACTAGTATCTTCACTTAATCTTAATCTTGAACGATCACCTAGCCAACCAATATATAAAAATCTAATAAGTAACTTATCACATGAACTTAATCGTGAATTTAAACATGAATAACTTATCATGAGCATAATATTTTTGAGTAAGAAACATGAAAATCTATCTCTTAACCCAAAGAAAAATTGAAACTTGAATAAGATATATAAAACTAGAATAGATTGAGAAAAGGAGGAACCTTGAAGTAACATAGTTTGGATTCTTCAAAGTTTTAGTGTGGAAAAGATGGCTTAACGTATAGGGTATTTATAGGAGTAGAATGGCTAATACTTAATTTTTAAAATTAAATAATTTGTAACCTTCACCATAAATTAGGAAATTAAACCAAGATTTGTAGCCCTCATCATAAATTTGGAAGTTTTAGGAAAACAAACCCCTCCCCCCTTTTACGAAAGTGGGCGGCCAAATATGGCTCAAAAAAAATTCTCCAAAATTCATTTTCACTTTTTTTTTTGTTAAACTTCTATAATAAAATTTTGACTAGGATTAAATCCCAAAAGTTTGACGACTCAAGTTTGGCATTATATTCCCACCAAAATAATTTAGAAACGAGTGAAAATGCTAAAATACTCTTTGCTTAAAATATTTAAATTAAAAAATAGATATCTAATTATTTAAGTAAATACTCAAAAATATGGGGCATTACAGTCTACACCCCCCACTACTTTATCAATAACCTATTGGTTTACAGCTGAAAATACATTCTATCACTATTACGAAAGAAGTCATGCTCTACCTAAAAAGAAATTACGACCTCAAAACTTAACACAAAAAGTCATAATCACTTTCCAAAATTGGATTAAAATCCAAAATTGCAGTTTCTAACTAAAATGCTCATGTCTAAAATGCATATAATGACTCAAAAATATGCTAAAATGCATATAATTACTCAAAAATATGCTAAAATGCATATAATGACTCAAAAATATGCTAAAATGCAATAACAACGGTAAAAGCGTGGAACGCGATTGCATTCTACCCCTTTACAAAGAGTTACGACCCCGCAACTCGACAACTAACCTCGAAAAAGAATGGATATTTCTTGTGCATATCCGCTTCGACTTCCCATGTTGCTTCCTCAGTCTGTTTGACCACAACACTTTGATTAATGTTACATCGCACTAGTGGAAAAATAAGGAAGTGATGCGGTCAAAACAGCCCTAAGGGCTGCGTTTTTGGCCAGCAACCCTTTTCGTAGCAGCCCTTCACAATGAAGGGCCGCGGTTTAGGCTCAAAACTGCAGCCCTTCCAATATAAAAGGGTTGCGGTTTTGGGCCTAAACGCAATCCTTTTACCATAGAAGGGATGCGGTTTTAGCCCAAAACCGCAGCCCTTTTGGACCCAAAGAAATAATTTATTTTTTTTTTTTGCATTTTTATGTCAAATTGACACAAAATCAATTCCAAACTGATAAAATTATAACTATTTAGCAACTAAGAGCTGCAGGCACTAAACAAATCCAAGAAATTTCAAACATAATCAAAACTTCAACCCCCCTCCTAATTTCCAGATGTATATGCAGAACACTGAAATTCATCCAAATTTTCCAAACCCAGCAAATCCAAATTATTTTCAACTAATTCAAAATTTTATATCCCCTCAAAATTATCAAATGAATGTGCAGCACACTTATCCAAATTTTCCACATTATCCGAACCAAACAAATCCAAATAATATCCGACCCAATCAAAATTTCATATCCCCTCCAAATCTTCGTATGACGAATCCTGGTCGGCGTCGAAACCATCCTAATTTTAGAAACCCACAACCAAATTCAAGTACTTCAGATAATTCAAACTTACATCGCTGTCAAAATGTTCAGTCTTCTGAAAACTATGAAGATTCTTCAGATGCTGCAACTTCCTCCTTTGTGTCCGAAAAGTTTCATCCAAGGAATGCTCATCAAGAAAACAAGGAAATATTATGTCAAGAATTTATAATATTTCAGGATTCCAGGAGCACAAAAAACAGTTTTGTAATCACAGAGCAATGAGACATAAAAAATAGTAGAGTGATGTATATTTAAAGTCTGTAGGATTGCAAAAAAAATAACACAACATTAATTGATACTAACCAAATTACATCATGCTCGCAAAGATGAAGTGACAGCAAAAAAACGGAGGTGTGGTTGTAGTGCCGGCGGCGTGGTGTTGCAGCAGTGGACAAGGGGGGTGAGAGAGAAGAGGGAGAACGAAGAAGTTTGTGAGATTGAGTTTTAATTTGTGAGAAACCCTTAAAGTCCCCACAATTCCTTTTAAATTAAAGTTATTTAAAAAAAAAAGCCCATAAAGGGCAGCATTTTTTTTAAAAAACGCAGCCCTTACTTAAAGGGTTGCGTTTTTAAAAAAGCGTAGCCCTTTATTACTTATAGGGTTGCGGTTTTCGGTTAACCGCAACCCTTCACTAATAGGGTTGCGTTTAGCCCAAAGACCGCAGCCCTTCATACAAGAAGGGTTGCGTTTTAAAGAAAATGCAGCCCTTCCAGCGCAGCCCTTCCTTTTTTTTCCCCTAGTGACCCTTAGTCCAGGTACTTCTAACTTTACAATCAAGAATTCTTACAGGACTTTCCTCGTAAGACAAACTATCATCTAACTCAGTGGTCTTAGGTTGTAGCACATGGGACAATTCGAAATATACTTCCTTAATTAAGATATATGGAAAACATCGTAAACTCGGCTTAAGTCATTAAGCAAATCCAACTTATATGCCACTTTTTCGATCTCCTCCAAAACCTCATATGGCCCACTATACTGTGGGCTCGACTTTTCCTTCTTTCCAAAACACATGACCCCTTTCATTGGAGATATTTTCCACAATACCTTGTCGCCAACATGGAACTCTTCATCTCTTCGCTTCAAATTAGCATAACTCATGTGCCGTTCTTGAGTTTCCTTGATCTTTTCCTGAATCACTTTCACTGGCTTCACCGTCTGTTCTAGGAACTCAAATCCAAGCACCATGGTTTAACTAATATCATTGCAGCAGGCTGACTGACTTCTACACTTCCGACCATACAAACCCTCAATTGGAGCCATACCAATACTTTCATGAGAACTATTATTGTAGGAAAATTCTATCCAAGATTGCAATATATCTTCCAAAGTATGAATCATTCCTTCTGTTTGGCCATCTGTAGCAGGATGAAAATTTATACTTATAGACACATAATCGTGTCTCCCCATTTAAAGATCCGATGATGAAACATATCGTTGTCTTAATTGGTTCGACCCAAGGGGAGAGCAGTCCGAAGAGCCATCCCAAAATAATTCTGAAAAAGTGTTAATGTCCTATTTTAAAGCCCAGTTAATTATTCATGATAATTAATTGTATTTTGAGCTCAATTCTCTGGAATACCCGATCAATTATTTTATAATAATTAATTGTTTTATTTTAAAAAAAATATTTTCAAAGATATTTTCATAATCGGATTTTATCACGTAAAATCACATTTCCGAACTTAAAAGATAAAAGAAAAAGTCTAAAATGCGTTTTATAATCACAACGTATCAAAAGCAAGGCGGTGCGGTGAGCGCACCAACGTGCGCCGAGCTCACAGGCTACGCGAAGTGCACTATTCTCCCACGTAAGCTGGTGCCTAGCGCACTGGCTGCACCAAGTGCACAAGCGCACTTTTCTGTGCGAGACGCATCTTTTTCTTTCTTATATTTTCCAAATCGCGTACCACATGTATGCTTTCTACCGGGTATATCGTTTCAAGCACGCTAATCTGCGCCTGACATATTGATTTGCACGTGGCATGTCAACTTGCATATGCCGTGGCTTGTGCTTCAAACGCAATTCCGTTTTTTCTATAAATAAACCTGATTTTCGTACAGATTTTGGGACGGATTTTCACACAACCACTCGACTTTTATTTTACAAACACCGTAATGAACCTCTCTACTAAATACATATTATTTCTGAAAAACATATACACACACATTCAAATCTTTCAAACATTCATACTTTTAGGCTTCACGATTGCTCGCCATGAAGGTTGCCAATCTTGCAGATCCAAGCGACGGTATAATCCTGAGAATGCTTAAAATAAATTCTCTATTTTTATATTGTAGTTACTAACCATCTATCTCATGATGTAGATCTTTGATATAAAATCGTGGTTTTGTACATTCTAAACCTTTGTTTCTTTTTATTTATTTTCGTACATTATTATATACTTGTCTGATTGTTATATGCATATTATATGATTTTCCTGCTTTATTTCTTTTATCACCCATATTTTATTTGTGTTAATCAAAGACCTAAAGAATTGTTCTAACATTAATCAGATTAATTTGGACAAACTTCTAGGTGCCATGTAAATTGATTGCATAATAACATAACGCTAAAATTTATTCTTTTATGTGCTTCATGAACCATTCTAGACTTATATTTTCGAAGGTGCTTAAAACATTATTTGGTTATTCTACTACATAAACAATGACATGAATCGGTATTTAGTAGAGGCAAGCAATGGGAAATATGGTTCCTGACCGTGCTCATACCCTCATCCCCCAACTCAATCTTTGGTTCATTTTGACCATTTATGGAGTCTAGACGGGAAATTCTACATTGGATAAGTCCGTAATTTGTCCCTACGATTTCCCGTATCCAGTTAGGTTTATGATTCTTCCTTTAAATACTTATTGGCGACTTCAAAACAATTTTCAATATAAAACCTTTACAATGGGGTAGTGAGATCAAATACGCGCTCATCCCGCATAAGCAAAAAAAAAACACGCTTATAGTACTCATTAACAAATTAGTGCCCAAAGCCTTCTGAAAACTCTGCCAAAAGTTGGACAAGAACCGCAAATTATGATCTGAAACAATCTCCTTAGGCACACCATGATATTTCACCACCCACTTCACATGTGCTTTAGCCAGTTGATCCATCGACCAAGTACTCTTCATAGGTATGAAAGTTTCGGATTTAGTTAAACGATCTACCACCACCCAAATTGTATCATTTCTAGCCTTAATCCTTGGTAAGGCATACACGAAATCCATCAATATTGAATCTCGTTTCCAACACAGAATATCCAAAGGTTGAACCTTCCCTTGTGGCCTCTTGTGGTCGAACTTGACCTTTTGGCATGTGAGAAACTTAGCACGAACTCTACTACCTTCGTTTCATGTTTGGCCACCAAAACGTCTGCTTCATATCCTTATACAGCTTATCACCACCTGGGTGTACAGAATAAAGTGAGCTATGAGCTTCTTCAAATAATTTCCACTAAAAACTCTTCTTTATTACTTGGTATACACCACCTCCCCTTGAATTGGATATTTCCATCATCAGTTATCTGGAAATCTAACACATGACCCTCCTGGATCTTTTCTCGAATCTTTTCTAACTTTTAATCCTCTAATTAACCCTACCTAATCTAATCGTAGATCGAGGGTTGAACTGACAAAGAACCCAACAATTCTTCAACACCTCCTTCTTCGAGTAACTCGAATGATAGTTTTTAAAACTCTACACATAACTGAATCGGCAACACCATTGCATAAATTGAACGACTCGACTTTCGACTCAATGCATCAGCAACAACATTAGATTTCCCCTCATGATACTAGATCTTCAAATCATAATCCTTGATCAACTCCAACCACTTCCTCTGCCTCATGTTCAACTCTTTTTGGGTGAAAATATACTTCAAGCTCTTGTCATTAGTGTACAACTTACATGTTGCTTCATACATGTAGTGTTCTCATATCTTTAAAGCAAACACTATTGCAGTTAATTCAATATCATGGGTTGGATAATTCACCTCTTATAGTTTTAACTGCATATACGCAATGAGCTTCCTGTTCTACATCAATACACACTCTAGCCCAAATTTCAAAGCATCACTATAAACATCATACTATTGACTCTCATCGGGTATAGCTAAAATATGTGTTGTAGTCAACCTTTCCTTCAACGTCGAAAAAACTTCCTCACATTATGGAGTCCAGACAAACTTACATTCCTTGTTCATCAATCAAGTCATTGGTCCCGAGATCTTCGAGAAAGCCTTCATAAATCTTCGATAGTAACCGGCTAACCTAATAAAACTCCTTATATCTAGACACCGTCTTCGGTGTTGGCCACTCTCGCTGTAACACCCCCAAATTTCTCCACTTTAAAAACTTATATTTCGTAAAATACTTGGAGAAACTTAAGGGTATTACCACCAAATATAAATATATTTTGGCAATACTATAACTTGATACACAAAATATGCAGCGGAAACTTCTAACTTTATTTATAAAAATAATATTATTATCCAAAAACCACAATACTAATATGAAAAGTCTAAAGACTACTAAAATAGTGATCTAATTCTAATGATCCCAAAAGGTTCCTCCCATGCATCATGAATCATCAATAGACCTGCAAACTACTCCCCTAAGGAAAGTAGGGCAAAGCCAAAACAAATAGGAAATACGAGTCAGTTGAAATACTGAGTACAATTACGTGCAAGACTTGTAAACTTGTAAATATATAATTCACATACTTTCATAAACATGCTTTATTTCACAATTCTAGTGATAACAAAAGATAAGATCAATCCATTATTAAATTCACGTTAACACCAAAGAATATATCTCCTTTAATAATTCCATTAAAAGTGGAAAATAATAATATAAGAACTTAACTTAAACCCCTTTCCTTGATCCGCGGATCCTAAGTGTGCACACCCCCCAAGTTAGTATCCCTTTATGAATACAAAGACATTGGAGTAACCTTGATGCCAACTAGTGGACTTGGAAGAACCCTTCTTGAACAAAGCCAAGTGGTAATTGTAATAAGAATAACATAGGGGTAAACCTTTCCTTTAATTCAAATAAAGAATTATGATAAACAAACTTAATTATAGGGAATTAAAAAAAGATAATTTAAACTTTTAAAATAAAACTCATGCTAATATTTTTGAGTTACTCAAAGCCACTGATTTGCAAAAGTGGATTCCTTCATTAAAAAAAAATGGATTATACATGCAAACTGATTTTTTTATTTACTTTTCTAAAACAAACAAAACAATATTTGGTTGGTTTAGCATATCTACGAGTCAACAAAGCAAGAGAAAATACAAGCTTTAATTTTATCTAGCCTAAATATAAGAAGGTTTGATTAAACCAATTGCATATACCAATTCATATAATTTATACTAAAACACACATAACTAATGTATACATAATAATTAAAGATCAAGCCACGTAAACGTACCTTGATAATTCACGAAAAAGAAAATCAACTAGTAAGGGAATGTTCACGAACGAAATCCTCCTATTAATTATAAACTAGTTCTAATCAAAACGATGAACAATATATGAACTCTAAAAGAAAATTATGCTAACTAACTAATTATAGACATGATTCATGCTCAAACAATTAAAACATGTTTTTATAAAACTCAAAAAGATCAAAAACTAGGAATTAAAACAACTTTTAAAAAAATAGAGTACTTACAAAACCTCCCGCTAAAACTCCTCGGTGAAAACTAAAACTACTCAAAGAGACCACTCACTTTAGGGAAAACTTTATAAGGAACTCTCAATATTTTTTGGTGAAGAGAAAGTGAAGGATTAGAGGGTATTTATAGTGTAAACTAGGGTAGAAAAGAGGTAAAACTTTCCTAAATTATTAAAATTAGGCAAAAGAATTTAAAAAATAAAAAAATTTGCAACATTACAAAGCTGCCGTGCAGCAGCTGTATAATGCAGCAAAAAAAAACAATTTTTTTTTTTTAAAAAATAACTCTTCCCTTTATTTGTAAAAATTCTTTCCTAAAACCAATTTTGTTTGATTTTAAAGAGATTGTTAAATCTTCCCAAATCAATTAAAATCCCATACTTTTAACTCAATATAAATCTCATAAAAATCTGATTTTATAAGATTTAACAAAATATTTTAAATATTTAAAGTTTTCGGTTTTATTTAAAAGAATCGATTTTTCAAAACAACACTTATAAAAAAATCCGAAAATTACATACTAAAATGTATAATCTAATTTTATTACCCAAAAATGAATTTTGGATTTTATAAAATTATTTATCAAATATTTGTTTAAATAACTAATTAAATAAATAAGATAATGACAAGAGCATCTATCGTTAAAAATTACTAAAATAACCTTTAAAATTCAAACTATATTTCCCTCCAAATGATTCCCTCCAATGTCATTTTAAAATAGTTTAAAATGAGTTTTGAAGAAAAATTTAAAATTGTTTAAATAATCTCAATAAATGCCTAAAAATAGGGGTATTACAGTCTACCCCCTTAAAAGAAGTTTCGTCCCGAAACTTACAAAGATTTTAAAAATATTTGTTTTCATGCTAAAATTATGAATGCACATGTAAGATGCAATATAACGACTCTATATGCTCTAAGAATGTAAAAGCGCGCGAAACTCTATCGCATTCTACCCCCCTTAAAAAGGGAGTTACGCCCCCGTAACTCTACTAACCTCAATGAACAACTCTGGGTACTTTCTACGCATTTCGTCCTCAGCCTCCCAAGTCGCTTCCTCGGTTTTGTGATTGGACCAAAGAACTTTCAATAACTTTACATCCTTGTTTCTAGTACTACGGACTTTGCTATCTAGGATCTTAATCGGTCTTTCCTCATAGGTTAAGGTCTCATCCAATTCGATAGATTCAGGCTGCAACACATGAGAAGAATCTGCAATATACTTCCTCAATTGTGACACATGAAAGACATTATGTACCTTGCTTAACTCATTAGGTAACTCTAAACGATAAGCCACCTTGCCAACCCTGTCAAAATTTTATAGGGTCCAATGTACTTTGGGCTTAGCTTGCCTCTCTTTCCAAACCTCATTACCCCTTTTGTCGGAGAAACTTTGAGTAAGACGCTTTCTCCAACCTCGTACTCCTCATCCCTCCTCTTCAAATCGGCATAGCTTTTCTGTCGATCTTGGGCGGCTCGTATCTTTTCCTGAATTAACCTGACTTGCTTCACGGTGTCCTCGATAAATCTGGCCCAAGTACAATCGTTTCACTTATATCATTCCAACATATCGGGCTTCGACATTTTCGACCATACAAAGCTTCAAAGGTGCCATTCCAATACTTGCATGATGACCGTTGTTGTAGGAGAATTCAATCAAATCCAAGTAATCTTCCCATGATCCTTGATACTCCATTACACAAGATCTTAACATGTCTTCCAATGTCTGAATAGTTCTCTCAGTTTGCCCATCAGTAGCTGGGTGAAAAGCGGTACTCATCAGTAGCTTGGTCCCCATTGCTTTTTGCACACTTTGCCAAAAGTTCGATAAGAACCTAGAATCTCGATCAGAGATGATCCTTTGGTACTCCATGATACTTCACTACGAACTTCACATAGGCTATAGCCAATTGATCCATCGACCAAGTATTCTTCATTGGTATAAAAACTGCGGTCTTAGTCAAACGGTCCACTACCACCCAAATAGTATCATTTCCTTTCTTACTTTTGGGCAAGGCTCCCACAAAATCCATTGAGATAGAGTCCCATTTCCAGCTAGGCACTTCCAAAGGTTGGACCATCCCTTGAGGTCTCTTATGTTCAATCTTTACCTTTTGACAAGTAAGACACTTAGCCACAAATTCAGCAACTTCTTTCTTCATGTTTGACCACCAAAAAGTCTTCTTCAAATCCTTATACAACTTATCTCCCCCTGGATGCATTGAGTATGTGAGTTGTGAGCTTCCTCATCAATTTCTGCTTAAGATCCCCTTGATTCTGAGGCACACACCATCTTCCTTTGAATCTCACACTACCATCATCAAATATTTTGAAGTCTAGTGCTTGGCCCTCTTGAATTTTCTCCTTAATTTTCTCCAATTTATCATCCCCAGCTTGACTTTCCCTGATCTCATCAAGAATAGAAGGTTGGATCGCTATGGCACCTAGTAGTTTTCTTATGCTTCCTAGCTCCATGACTTCCAAGTTCATCTTCTGAAACTCCATACATAACTGATCTGGCAATATTATTGTGTTAATCGAATGACTAGTCTTCCTACTCAAAGCATCAGCCACAACGTTAGCCTTCCCTTCATGATACTGGATATCCAAGTCATAGTCCTTAATGAGTTCTAACCATCTCCTTTGCCTCATGTTCAACTCCTTTTGAGTAAATATGTACTTCAAGCTCTTATGATCTGTATAAATCTTACAAGTTACTCCATATAAATAGTGTCTCCAAATCTTCAAGGCGAACACAATGGCAGCTAATTCTAAATCATGAGTTGGATAATTCACCTCATAAGGTTTCAATTGCCTCGAAGCATAAGCAATCACCTTTCGATTTTGCATCAGTACACACCCTAAGCCATATTTCGATGCATCACTATAAACCTATATTGTTGACCTTCATCTGGCAATGCTAAAACTGGTGCTGAAGTTAACCTGTTCTTCAAGTTCTGAAATGCCTCCTCACACTCTGAACTCCAAATAAATTTACACTCCTTTTTCATCAAGTTAGTCATAGGCCTCGAAATCCTAGAGAAGTCCTTCACAAATCTTCGGTAATATCCGGCCAACCCAAGAAACTCCTTATATCAGATACACTCTTCGGAGTAGGCCATTCAGTAACAGCTCGAATCTTAGCGGGATCCACTGAAACACCCTCTTTCGAGATCACATGGCCCAAAAATGCAACTTCCTCCAACCAAAACTCACATTTAGAAAGCCTTGCATATAATTGATGCTCTCTCAACTTTGACAAAACTTGTCTTAAATGCTCCTCATGTGCCTCCCTATCCTTAGAGTAAACCAGAATGTCGTCGATGAAAACAACAACAAATTTATCCAAGAACGTTCTGAAAGTTCTATGCATCAAATCCATGAAAACTGCAGGTGCATTAGTCAAACCAAAAGGCATCACCGTGAACTCATAATGTCCATAGCGAGTCCTAAAGGCTGTCCTTGCGATATCATTCTCCGCAATCCTTAATTGATGATAACCAGACCTCAGGTCTATTTTAGAAAAGATTCCACCCCTTGAGTTGGTCAAACAAATCATCTATTCTCGGAAGTGGGTATTTGTTCTTGATAGTTACACTATTTAGTTCCCGATAGTCAATGCATAGCCTCAAACTCCCATCTTTCTTTTTCACAAACAGTACTGGTGCACCCCATGGTGAAGAGCTTGGCCTGATGTAGCCTTTCTCCAACAGCTCATCCAGTTGGACTTTTAGTTCCTTCATTTCTGCAGGTGCCATTCGGTATGGGGCCTTAGAGATTGGTCCTGTTCCGGGCACTAAGTCATGGTGAAATCAAGATCTCTCACTGGGCATTCCTGGAATCTCGTCAGGAAAAACATCTGGAAACTCACTCACCACTGGTACCTTGCTAGGTTCAACCTCTTCCATTATTTCTTGAACACTACACATAAACAATGGGTACCCTTTCTTTATACAAGACTGTAGTTGCAAGGCAGAAATTATCCGTAGGCCCTTTTGTTTCCCTTCCCTCCTGTAAGTCACCCTAACCTTGTTTGGTCCGGTTAAAATTACTTTTTGAGCCTCACAATTGATATGACCCTTATATTTTCCAAGCCAATCCATCCCAAGGATGACATCTAGGTCTTTCATCTCATACTCAATCAAGTCAGACGGAATTCTATTCCTGCTATAAGTAGAGGTACCTGCCTATACAACTTAGAACAATGCAATTCTTCTCCTGATGGTAATGCAAAACTGACAGAAATGTATTCTGGACTGACTAGTCCTAGACGTTCACCTAGGGTCCTAGTCATGAATGAATGTGATGCTCCTGAATCAAATAGAACTTTAACAGGCATAGAATTAACAGAAAAAGTACCAGCTATCACATCAGAGTGGCCTCGGCCTCACGACCATTTATTGCAAAGATGCGCCCCTTGGTCTGACTATTTCCATTCTCGTTTCCTGGCTTAGCACTCCCAGATTTTGCGTAGGGTTTGACGGTTAGAAGCTATGGTCTTGTTATCCTGGGCAGGAATAGGTGGTTTTCCTTCAGATTTCCAGTAACATTCATACTCACGATGACCTAGCTTTTGGCAATACCTACAAGTCACTGGCTTCCCTTCACCGTCTTTTCATGGGTGGTTCTTATTACACTTCTTACAATGGAACACCCTTTTGGGCCTCTCTCCGCCTGATTGATTCCTTGAAGTCTGATCATTGGTCCTACCCCAAGGTTTCTTCATCTCTTCTTTCGCTTCCTCCCTTAAACTTTTTCTCATTCCCCTGGTTCGGGTAGTTGCCATTCCCTTTCCTCTTTTCTCCTGAAGAGTTTCCCTCTAGTTCCTTCCCTCTAATCCCATACAAGTGGGCAGCTCTCCCATAAACCTCATCAAGGGTGCTAAAGGTGGCTCCCCGAGCTTTCCTTGCAAAGATAGGGTCAAGCCTTGCTCAAATCTTTGAGCCTTAAGAGCCTCAGTGGGTACTACTTCAGGTGCAAATCTCATTAGCTCTATGAACTTACTGTAGTATTCTGAAATGGACATGGCCCCCATCCTAAGGTTAATAAACTCCATACTTTTCTGCTTTCTTAAGTGGTAGGGAAAACTTGGTTTTTAAGGCTTCTTTCAACTCGTCCACCCAAAATTGCGCTCAATCTCAAATCATTTTTCCTTTGGCTCCACCAAAGATCTGCTTCCTCCTTCAGATAATACACTGCGTTATTCAGCTTAAGCTTTCGGGAGTTGATGGCATCAAAAAGCTTGTCAAATTCCCTAATTCAGTTTTCAAGACTAGCTGGGTCCTCTTTCCCGTTGTAGTAAGGGGTTTTGAAGCAGACACCCTCTTAAATACTTCTCCAAATGCATCTAATTCATTGGACTTCGGGGTGGGGGTTTGCAGCTTGGGATAAGGCAGCTGCTATTTCAGTCAACTTTTTCAAAGCAGAATTCAATTTGGCATATTTCCACCCCTATGCCTTTGAGACATCTTCCTGAGTGAAACAATCAATACTTAACTAAACGAACATATAATGAACAGATAACAGGTAAACCATCTCATTAATAATAATCAAATTGCATACATGGTTTCTTTATCGAAAGCAACACAAAAATGATAATAGTAATAATAACCCCATAAAGTTACTACATTAACTTGTCAACTACTGACAATTATTTAAGCCTAACATGAAGATCCTATTCATAAAAAAATCATAGGTAAGACTCCCTCCCTCCAAATTCTCTTTCATAGGCGGCCGACGACATGGTGAGTATTCAGGACTCGGTGGACTTCTTTAAGAGGGTTGGATCGTGCCTTTGAAGTGTTATCTTTAGGAGTTTAGGTGTATATTCTGGACTTGTAGAGCGAACAGATGTGGTATAAATGATGAGATGATGAGGCTTCAGACATAAGCGAATCAGTTATCGAACTTCTATGGTAGCATTAGATGTAGACTCTAAGTTCCTTTCCCATGTCTTCTCTGCATAGTATAAGTCTCCCTCAAATGTCAACATATCAGCTATCCATACCCCTTCATCACGTTCAGCTTATTCCACTCATTTTCATTCAATGTACATCCTCATATTTCTTAAAAAGATTTTCATACTTTGGAATTCTAGGTAAGTGAATAAGAGCTAGTAGAATTTTCCAAGGGTCAGTCTTCATTTCTCTTCTTCCTTGTGAAACTAAAAATGCATAAAGGATGAATTCCTTGAATAAAGAATGCTACAGTGTGATAATGCCTTAAAATAGGCGGCATCATATAAGTATCCTTACAATATCAAGCATCTGAAATTTAAAATACAAGTAAGCATTTAATTTGCAAATATTAACCAAATAAAGTTGCATAATGTAATTTCTTTCTCCTTTTTCACAAAGAATAGTCCAAAATAATAATGCAACTTGATAAAAATCGGCCTACTATTTAGGTACTCGAAAAAAAAAATCAAAGTCTATCATCTTATTCTACTTATGCACATAAAATGCTAAAACTTTTCTTGCCAAAATTATTTTTACAACCTTTTGTTTTTCCAAATATATTTTATAATAAGTACTTGATTCATGACAAAGAATAGTCGGGCCAATGAATTTCCCAGGAAAGGGTTGGTTACAGGCAACATTGGTGAGAGCCCAAGCCTTTCCTTGCCAGAAGCATTGACAACCCAACTTATCCAAATCAATCGTTTTTCCTCAAATAATAAAATAGATTTTTAGCATAATAATATAAATATGAAAAGAATGCAAACTCTCTAACCTATATGCCCATCCTTAAGTCTACCCATTAATTTTAGATTCCAGTTTCATATCCCTAGGCTTTTAAACTGATACCATTTGTAACACCCCAAATTTCCCACTTTAAAAATTATACTTTCTAAAATACTTGGAGAAACTTAAGGTATTACCAAAATATAAATAATTTTGGCAATACTATAACTTGATACACAAAATATGCAGCGGAAATTCTAACTTTATTTATAAAAATAATATATTATCCAAAAACACTACTAAATGAAAAGTCTAAAGACATAAAATAGTGATCTAATTTAATGATCCAAAAGGTTCCTCCATGCATCATGAATCATAATAGCCTGCAAACTACTCCCGAAGGAAAGTAGGGCAAACCAAAACAAATAGGAAATACGAGTCAGTTGAAATACTGAGTACAATTACGTGCAAGACTTGTAAACTTGTAAATATATAATTCACAATTTCATAAACATGCTTTATTTCACAATTCTAGTGATAACATAAAGATAAATCATTATTAAATTCACGTTAACCAAAGAATATATCTCTAATAATTCCATTAAAAGTGGAAAATAATAATATAAGAACTTAACTTAAACCCCTTTCCTTGATCGCGGATCCTAAGTGTGCACACCCCCAAATTAGTATCCTTTATGAATACAAAGACATTGGAGTAACCTTGATGCCAATAGTGACTTGGAAAACCCTTCTTGAACAAACAAGTGGTAATTGTAATAAGAATAACTAGGGGTAAACCTTTCTTTAATTCAAATAAAGAATTATGATAAACAAACTTAATTATAGGGAATAAAAAAAAGATAATTTAAACTTTTAAAACTAAAACTCATGCTAATATTTTTGAGTTACTCAAAGCCACTGATTTTCAAAGTGGATTCCTTCATAAAAAAAAATGGATTATACATGCAAACTGATTTTTTTATTTACTTTTCTAAAACAAACAAAACAATATTTGGTTGGTTTAGCATATCTACGAGTCAACAAAGCAAGAGAAAATACAAGCTTTAATTTTATCTAGCCTAAATAATAAGAAGGTTTGATTAAACCAATTGCATATACCAATTCATATAATTTATACTAAAACACACATAACTAATGTATACATAATAATTAAAGATCAAGCCACGTAAACGTACCTTGATAATTCACGAAATAAGAAAATCAACTAGTAAGGGAATGTTCACGAACGAAATCCTCCTATTAATTATAAACTAGTTCTAATCAAAACGATGAATAATATATGAACTCTAAAAGAAAATTATGCTAAACTAACTAATTATAGACATGATTCATGCTCAAACAATTAAAACATGTTGTTATAAAACTCAAAAAGATCAAAAACTAGAAATTAAAACAACTTTTAAAAAAATAGAGTACTTACAAAACCTCCCGCTAAAACTCCTCGGTGAAAAACTAAAACTACTCAAAGAGACCACTAACTTTAGGGAAAACTTTATACGGAACTCTCAATATTTTTTGGTGAAGAGAAAGTGAAGGATTAGAGGGGTATTTATAGTGTAAACTAGGGTAGAAAAGAGGTAAAACTTTCCTAAATTATTAAAATTAGGCAAAAGAATTTAAAAAATAAAAAAATTGCAACAATACTAAGCTCCCGTGCAACAGCTGTATAATGCAGCAAAAAAAACAATTTCTTTTTTTAAAAAAAAAAAATTTCTCTTCCCTTTATTTGTAAAAATTCTTTCCTAAAATCAATTTTGTTTGATTTTAAAGAGATTGTTAAATCTTCCCAAATCAATTAAAATCTCATTCTTTCTAACTCAATATAAATCTCATAAAAATCTGATTTTATAAGATTTAACAAAATATTTTAAATATTTTAAATATTTAAAGTTTTCGGTTTTATTTAAAAGAATCGATTTTTCAAAACAACACTTATAAAGAAAATTCGAAAATTACATACTAAAATGTATAATCTAATTTTATTACCCAACAATGAATTTTGGATTTTATAAAATTAATTATCAAATATTTGTTTAAATAACTAATTAAATAAATAAGATAATGACAAGAGCAGCTATCGTTAAAAATTACTAAAATAACCTTTAAAATTCAAACTATATTTCCCTCCAAATGATTCCCTCCAATGCCATTTTAAAATAGTTTAAGATGAGTTTTGAAGATAAAATTTAAAATTATTTTAAATAATCTCAATAAATGCTTAAAAATATGGGGTATTACACTCGCACTGCTTGAATCTTAGCAGAATCCATCGAAACTCCTTCATTTGAGATAACACGTCCTAAAAAGGCAACCTCATCCAACCAAAACCCACACTTAGAGAGCTTAGGGTACAACTTACACTCTCTTAGGGTAGACAAAACTTCCCTCAATGCAACTCATGACTGCTCATATACTTCAAATATATCAAAATATTGCTATAAACACAACCACATATTTTTCCATGTATGGCCTAAAAATCCTATGCATCAAATCCATGAATACTGTAGGTGCATTGGTCAGACCAAACGACATCACTGTGAACTCATAGACTCATAGTGACCATAAAGCATCCTAAATGCAGTCTTAGGAATATCACCCTCGGCAATCCTTATTAGTGATAACCTGACGTCAAGTCTATCTTCGATAAAATCCCCGCTCCTTTCAACTGCTCGAATAAATCATCTATTCTGGTCAAAATTGCTTACCAAATAGATAAATAGGACAAAGCCAAATAGGAAAAAGAAAATATCAGTCAGTATAAAACTGAGTACGAAATGTACTAGATAGGTAACACATTTGTTAGTTCGTAACAATTTACATTTCGAAACTCCATCACTAATAATTCAAGAATAAGTCTTTGAGAATAAACTCTTTTCAACCACTTTAACTAATAGTTCAAGAATAACATTTGAGAAGAAATTCTTTCCAAATAACTTGGATTAAAAATAATTTTGAAAAAAATTCATCTTATTATCTCCCCTTTCTTTTCCTAAGTGTGCACACCCCCAAGCTAGTCATCCCATGACATATCTATATCAAGAGGTAACAACTAGAAATATTTGCCAACAAGTGGACTTTGAAGCATAAACCCTTCTTTATGTTAATCAAGCGGTAATAATAATAATAATAATAATAATAATAATAATAATAATAATAATAATAATAATAATAATAATAATAATAATAATAATAATAATAATAATAATAATAATAATAATTATTATTATTATTATTATTATTATTATTATTATTATTATTATTATAATAATAATAATAATAAAAATAATAATAATAAAAATAATAATAATAATAAAATAATAATAATAATAATAACAATAATAATAATAATGATAATAATAATGATAATAATGATAATAATAATAATAATAATAATAATAATAATAATAATAATAATAATAAATAATAATAATACGGTTTTTTCACCAGGTACCCATCAGGTTTCTTAATATTCATCTAGTACCCTCGCGTTTTCCAAAATTCACCAGGTACCCTTGTGGTTTGGAAAAATATCTAACGTGATGCTACTGAGTACAATTACGTGCAAGACTTGTAAACTTGTAAATATATAATTCACATACTTTCATAAACATGCTTTATTACACAATTCTAGTGATAACAAAGATAAGATCAATCCATTATTAAATTCACGTTGACACTAAAGAATATATATCCTTTAATAATTCCATTAAAAGTGGAAAATAATAATATAAGAACTTAACTTAAACCCCTTTCCTTGATCCGCGGATCCTAAGTGTGCACACCCCCCAAATTAGTATCCCTTTATGAATACAAAGACATTGGAGTAACCTTGATGCCAAATAGTGGACTTGGAATAACCCTTCTTGAACAAAGCCAAGTGGTAATTGTAATAAGAATAACATAGGGGTAAACCTTTCTTTTAATTCAAATAAAGAATTATGATAAACAAACTTAATTATAGGGAATAGAAAAAAAGATAATTTAAACTTTTAAAACTAAAACTCATGCTAATATTTTTGAGTTACTCAAAGCCACTGATTTGCAAAAGTGGATTCCTTCATAAAAAAAAATGGATTATACATGCAAACTGATTTTTTTATTTACTTTTCTAAAACAAACAAAACAATATTTGGTTGGTTTAGCATATCTACGAGTCAACAAAGCAAGAGAAAATACAAGCTTTAATTTTATCTAGCCTAAATAATAAGAAGGTTTGATTAAACCAATTGCATATACCAATTGCATATAATTTATACTAAAACACACATAACTAATGTATACATAATAATTAAAGATCAAGCCACGTAAACGTACCTTGATAATTCACGAAATAAGAAAATCAACTAGTAAGGGAATGTTCACGAACGAAATCCTCCTATTAATTATAAACTAGTTCTAATCAAAACGATGAATAATATATGAACTCTAAAAGACAATTATGCTAAACTAACTAATTATAGACATGATTCATGCTCAAACAATTAAAACATGTTTTTATAAAACTCAAAAAGATCAACAACTAGAAATTAAAACAACTTTTAAAAAAATAGAGTACTTACAAAACCTCCCGCTAAAACTCCTCGGTGAAAAACTAAAACTACTCAAAGAGACCACTCACTTTAGGGAAAACTTTATACGGAACTCTCAATATTTTTTGGTGAAGAGAAAGTGAAGGATTAGAGGGGTATTTATAGTGTAAACTAGGGTAGAAAAGAGGTAAAACTTTCCTAAATTATTAAAATTAGGCAAAGAATTTAAAAAATAAAAAAATTTGCAACATTACAAAGCTCCTGTGCAACAGCTGTATAATGCAGCAAAAAAAACAATTTCTTTTTTTTTAAAAAAAAAATTACTCTTCATGTATGTATGTGTGTGTGTCTGCGCGCGCGCGTGTGCGTGCGTGCGTGCGTGCGTGTGTGTATGTATGTATCTACATAGGTACGTAGGTACGTACGTACGTACGTATGTATGTATAGATGGATGTGCACCAGTCCAGTACCTTACCGGAACCAGATGGACCGGCGAATCAATATCTGTAATTTTTTTGGACCGGGACCTACATACCGGAAAATTTTTGGTACGATCCGATTTTGGACTTGTTAGACCGTAATCTGCATTTTAAAAAAAACTTTTTATTTAGATTTGTACCTATTTATAAAAATAGATACATTAAAATTTATTAATAGAGTAGGTTTTTACAAAAAAAAAAAAGAAATTCTAGTCCAACCTGTCCGGATCGGATTTTTTCGATTTTGGGCCTGATCGGACCCAAAACTCGTAATCCTGATTTTGGGTGTATCGGAGACCGGACCGAAATCATCGGTCCGGTCCAAATTTCGGTCATGTACAATCCAAACTCCGGTCCAACCCTATCCTTGACACACCCCTACATATGTGTAAATTTTACGTTTGTGCTCATTTTTTTTATGCTTAATTTATGCTTTTCTCATTTTTAAATTTTGCTTATCTTACATTTTGTTTATTTTAATTTCAAATTTAATATAAATTCATGTTGACTAACGCTTGCACTAACTAGTACTCCCCCCGTCCCAAAATATAGTTCCCACTTCCCTTTTTTCACGGTAATTTATGCAAGTAAAATCTAAGAGGGATAGTAAAGATTTTTTGTTTATTTAATAAATGAATATTGTATGGGAAAAGATGATTTTAGGAGAGAGAATGGAGAATAATTGATGAAAGAGCATTAAGAGCACCATTACTCATGATTGGAAAAAAAGATCATCCCACTCTCTTTCTAACTTTCTCTCTCTAAAAAATTACATCCCACAATCTTTTCCCACTCATCTCCTTAACCATGAACCATTTTTCAATCATCCCAACGACTTTTTTACACCACCCAACTACTTTTTCTCTCTTATCACCCATCAC
The DNA here is from genome assembly GCF_026745355.1 of Beta vulgaris subsp. vulgaris. NCBI lineage: Eukaryota > Viridiplantae > Streptophyta > Magnoliopsida > Caryophyllales > Amaranthaceae > Beta > Beta vulgaris. The sequence goes on along the minus strand of NC_079210.1, from coordinate 17,822,748 downwards.
CATTATATAATATTTTTATTATTTACTTTTTAATAATATTAAATATTCATTACTAATTGATAAAAAAATTAATTTATAATTAAATAATTAGTGTTTTTAGCATTAACTAAATTACATGTACAAAAATATTGTTTATTTTTTAAAAAAAGTGTAAAAGTGGAACATATTTCATATAAAATAAGCAAAATTATTAAAAATTAGAAAATAGGTAAAAAAAAAATTTATCCAAAATATTACAAAATGGGTCTCCATTTATAGATCTCTGAAAAATAGAGCCATTGGTATTTTTTTTATTTTTTTTCGCTTTGTATTTTTTAAGATATTGCATTTTTAATATTTATAATTGTAGTATTTCTCTCACCTGTCAGAATTTGACAAGTGTCAAATTCTGACGCGCGCGTCAGAAAATCTGACACACGCGTCAGAAATCATACTAAAGTCAAATTTTTTTGGCTTTCCCCAAAACACGTCGTTTTGGCTGGGAGAAAGCCAAAAAAAATTAATTTTCCTCAGATCAGGCAGTGGGTCCCACTCCCACACCTGATCACCATTTCACTCGTCCCATCTCTTTTTTTTTTCCAATCACCTTCATTCATCCCACAATCTTTTTCCCAATTGTGGTTAAGGCCCATTTTTTCTCAATCACCTCCATGATCTTTTTTTTCAATCATGGTTAATGGTGCTCTAATTGTGATATTTTGTTTGAATAATCAAAGGAAAAAACAAAATTTAAGAAGCAAATAAATGATGGAATACGATCTTTCCGGACAAATTATGGAAAAATGTGGAACTAAATATGAAAATGGGAATTATATTTTGGGAGGTCCAAGATGAAATGAGAACTATATTTTGGAACGGAGGAAATATTAATTTTTTTAAAAAAAAATCCGAATTTTATTCATTTAAATAGTTATATGGATTTGGATCGACGCGGGTTATTAAGGCAAACATTGAAACTCAAAGAAACCGACCTTTCAGTGCTAACTTTGTCTCTCCCTACTATAAAGTTTTCCATCTTCTGTGGACATGATCTCTTGGATTCTCTGCAAGTAAGTACGAGCACTTTCAGAGAAAGGGCAATTCGAGGTAATTTTTTTTTTTTTTTTTTTTACTTCTTTTCAATTAATAAGTGCAGCTATAAATTACTTCTGCCCATCTTTGATTCTTTTCTTTATCAATAGCACTGGTTTATGAAAAAAAATTGATCTGGGTGTGTAGAATATTATTTTTTACTGGGGTGAATCTTTTGATCTTCAGGAATTCTTTTTTGTGAAAATGAAAATGCAAACGTTTTGTAATAAACTTTCTTCCATGGTGCTTTTTATGGATTAGTAGTCGGGAGTCGGGACCGTCGATCAAGGCGTGCAAAGTGACATATAGCATACGAATTCCGGAAGAATGAACTGTCAAACAAATTGTTCAATCTTTGTTGGTTGTATATAATCCTCTCAAGTTTGGTTGATGTCACTGATTTACTGTAGATAGATTTATCTCTTGTGTTTTTTCAGTCTTTGTTCAATGTTCATCATGGTGCTTAATTTGTCTGCTTTTTGTTGTTTCCACGTTCTGCTTTCGATATGTATCGATGCTTCTACGACACAAATATGGCCTAATTTTTACTGTTGAGCATAATTTTTTGGAAATCATGGCGTACTCGGTTAAATTTTTTATTAAACGAGACTGATTTGGAAGAATATAGCACCCTTTCTGATTGATTTGCTTTCGTTAATTGGTGATTGCAGTCTAGGCAGCCTAGTAAGACAATTGTGGCTTGATTTTGTTGCCAAAGCTCACAAATATATCCAAGGAGATTTGAGATATTGTTTGAACTTATATTCAGTTCAGGTCTATCTTGAGAAATTATCTTTGTTGTTGCGTGTGGATGATGTTTGCGGAAATGAGCTTGTGTGGGGGTGATGTTGAGTTTTCCTCTACACCTACGTTGGCTGCAGATATTGCTGCTTCACAGGTTAATCCGGGTGATATAATGGTGGATGAGTATAGTGATGAGGAGATGGATGTGGAGGAGCTTGAGAGGAAGATGTGGAGAGATAAAATGCGCCTGAAACGGCTCAAGGAACAAAACAGAGTCAACAAAGGGTTTGATGCTGGAAAGAACCACCAATCCCAAGAACAAGCTCGAAGGAAGAAAATGTCTAGAGTTCAAGATGGGATCTTGAAATACATGTTAAAGATGATGGAAGTTTGCAACGCTCAAGGTTTTGTTTATGGTATAATCCCTGAAAAGGGGAAGCCTGTTGGTGGGGCATCAGATAATCTTCGCGAGTGGTGGAAAGACAAGGTCAGGTTTGATCGGAATGGCCCTGCGGCAATAGCAAAGTACCAAGCTGACCATTTTATTTCGGGTGCTAATGAAGAGTTTAATTCCGTTGGGCCCACCCCGGTAACGTTACAAGACCTGCAGGACACCACACTTGGCTCTCTTCTATCTGCTCTGATGCAGCATTGCAACCCTCCTCAGCGACGATTTCCACTAGAAAAGGGCGTTCCTCCTCCATGGTGGCCAACAGGAAAAGAGGAATGGTGGCATCAGCTAGGTTTGCCAAAAGATTATGGTCCACCACCTTACAAGAAGCCTCATGATTTGAAGAAGGCATGGAAAGTGAGTGTCCTTACTGCGGTAATAAAGCATATGTCCCCTGATATAGCTAAGATCAACAAGCTTGTAAGGCAGTCCAAATGCTTACAAGACAAGATGACTGCCAAGGAGAGTGCTACATGGCTTGCCATCATCAACCATGAAGATGTACTAGCCCGAGAGCTTTATCCTGATTGCTGCCCGCATCTTACCTCTGCTGGTGGAAGTGGTTCTTTCATGATAAATGACAGTGGCGAGTATGATGTTGAAGGAGCTAGGGCCAAACCCAATCTTAATGTGTTAGAGAAAAAGCTTGCTGACAATGAGTCTTCAGATCTAGGCAGAGAGAAAAGGTTTAAAGGCCATCCTTTGATTTCACAGCTGTCAAATCTGAATAGCGAGGAAAAGGTTTGTGTTATGGACAGCTCTCGAAAGAGGAAGTCCTTTGAGCAATTCAAAGATAGAATGAATCAGCAAATCTACGTGTGTGGGTTGGTAGAGTGTCCCCGTAATCAACTTGAGCTTGGTTTTTATGATAGGATATCCCGGGACAATCATCAACTCACCTGTCCTTACCAAAGCAGCAACTTACCATATGGAATCCCCAACTATCAGGTCAATGAAGTGAAACCGTCTGCCTTCCAAAGGCAAGCTCTTCAAGATGAGCCTGCCGCTTTGCCCAGTAACTCAGCTCGACCAGTCTTTGATTTGTCTGGGCTTGAAGTTCCAGAAGATGGGCAAAAGATGATCAGTGAGCTTATGTCGTATTATGATTCTAATATCCTTGCAACCAAGACTCCGTATCATGAGATTATTTCACCAGCGGATCAAAATGTTATGCAGCGTAGTATGGATTACAATCAGAATGATCTCATTCTAACACCAAGCTCTATCACAGAGCTAAATTTACCCGATCAATATGACATTCAGGTACATCATCAGATGCTCAATTGGCAGGAAGAAAACAAGTTCAGCGGCTGTGAACAATTGGAGCATGACTTAAGTGTGGATGGTCTGGACTCCATACTCAAAGTGCAATTGGATCTCCCTTACACTGATTTTATGGAGGATCTGCCGAGTGGAACATCTACTGCATGCTTGAAGCAGGATCCGTCAACATGGTATAATAATAACATAATATAAGAGAAACTGTTATACAGTAGTGTCCGAAAAATGTTCGGTTTGTTGTATTATGCTCGACATTTTCCCCATCCAGAAAGTGGGTATAGAGGAAAATGTGACAAGAGTTCTGTAGAGAATTTGGTAATGTGTAAGAGCTTATTGCTTCCTCTTTGCAGTTGGAGGACAAGCAATGTAGTAATAAATGTAATCGCGTTTTATCTTGCCGCATAAATTGGTCATATATTATTATTATTATTTTGTTTTAAGTGGGTTATATTGTCATTTTCAAGATACATACAAGTAGTTGTAACGCTTGTACGTGGCAATGGTTTTATTTTTTTTTTATTTTTTTTTTTACAGTCATGTTATGGCCTCATGGGTGTACTCACTAAGCCTAGAATGTACATCTTATGGTTCTTGTTCTATTTAACCAGAAGCAATTTATACAAATATATTAATCAAAAGAACGATTTTACATGACACTCCCCAATGTATGTGCATATGACTTTTGAAATGAAATGTGAGTTTAACCATCAATCCGTTACAATTTCAATGTTTCAAATAAAACATAATAAAGTCTTATAATTATATGTAACTATAGACACATATAGACAAGCCATTGGAACTAGTTTTTAGTTCCGAGTTATCCTGGGTATTAATATTTTCATGTTATAAAATATCATCTAATATTGCATAGCTTATTGGTTAGAACTTTAATAAACTACGGTCACGTGGTCAAGTCTTATATGGAGTATGTTTTTTTAATTTTTATTAATGTGAAAAATAATGACATGAAATAAAAGTACTAAAGGGAGAGTGTCATGTGGTACATAGACTTGCTTAGAAACACTTTTTAATATATTAGTATAGATTGTTATTTATAACCCTAATTCTTTAGAATTTTTTTGAAAATAATCATTTATCATATCATAATGTCCATTTTCCAACTTTGCACTAAACAGAAAATTACGAAAACATAATAAAATCAACGGATTTTTCACCATATACCCCCCCCAACAAATTTTTTTATTCACCATATACCCTCGATGTTATACCCCTCAATTTCTTAATAGTTAACCATATGCCCTTAATGAATAACGATTATCAACTTTTTTGATCATTGACCCCTAGTTCTTTTACCAAATCCTAATTATCCCCCTATTTGAAGCGTAGCCTTAATTGAACACCATTGAAACACCACAAATGACCCCTATTAGCTTTTTTCTTCCATAACTCTTTTCCTTCTTTTTTGGGTTGAGGTGTTGTTTCAATGCTAATCCGTTAGAGTAAATTAGTGAAATAGGGATTAAATAAGGTTTAGTAATGAAATCAAGGTTATATGATCAAAAAAATTGATGATCGTTAATCATTAAGAGCACATGGCGAATTATCAAGAGATTGATGGGTATACGGTGAATTTTAAAAACATCAAGGGTATATGGTGAATAAAAAAAATTATCAGGGGTATATGGTGAATAAATTATCAGGGGTATATGGTGAAAAATCTGTAAAAATCAATTATGAAATTTTTGAATAATAAATATATTTAATAATTGAAACTAACTCGTGATATTACCTAGACCTAAATACAACTACTTTAATTAAAGCTTGTGCATACCCAAAAATAACGGGCTTGAATGATTGAAAATAGGAAAAATTGACGATAGAGGTCTCAACTTTGGGTGATAATTTTTAAAAGATCTGAACTATTGATTAACCTGTGTAGGTCCCAACTTTAGGGGGTATTAACTTTTAGTGGGCCTTAGTGACTTGAAACTGGCTTAATAGGTCATAACTTGTAAAACTTGGGTCACACCAGAAGGTTTAATTGAGGGAGGGAAGTAGGAACTAGGTGAGATTTTAAAAAAAATCGTCAGTTTTAAGTCACCGAGGCCCGCTAAAAGTTAAGACCCCCTAAAGTTGGGACATACATAGGTTAATCAATAGTTCAGACCTTTTACAAATTATCGCCCAAAGTTCAGACCTCTATTGTCAATTTTTCCATGAAAATAGTTAGCTCCTTCTTTGATCCACAATCCACAACTCCACAATATGTAGAATGTTGTATGATTTAAGCATTGGGTGATCAAGCACCGAATATGTCCACTCAAAAATGTATGTGCTTTCACATGAATGTTCTTTTTTGGCGACAAAAGCAAAAAAAAAAAAACAAAGAACTAGGGCCGCCATTGTTGCATTCAACAAGAAGTTTCAACAAAACTTCACCAACAAGAACAACAACTACAATGATTTCCAACCTCAAAAAGGACAAAACTCTTATGTCAATTTTAGAGGTAACACCTTGAGAAGAACAACTATTATTCAGAACATTGCAAGTGCCCATGCCACTCCGCGGAAAGGTGTTACAAGCTTAATGGTTATCCTCCACACCACAAGCTTTACAACAACAACAATAGTAAGGAAAAAAGGGTGGTAGCTCACTGTTTCAATGATGCAAGTAATGATGAAAGCACCACTGATATAGGAGATCTTATATGTAATAATTGATCATTAGTTGATAGTTTTGATCATAAGCTGTGGCGGGAAAGTTAGTTAAAATTAGTTACTAGTCCTTAAATCACGGGAGTTTGTCAGAAGTTGTTAGAGAATGGTGAGCTGGAATTGATGAGCTGGTATTCTGTCAGCTTATAAAACAATTCACAACTGTATTTGGACGTTTTATGAAAATAGACCACAACAAACTTCTCCTCTATTTCTCTCTTCTCTCTCTCTCTCTAACTCCTCTATTATTCTTTCTCTCCTTCATCTGAGTTCAATTAAACTCCATTAAAGGTGAGCTCAGTGAGCTCCCTTATCATTGGTATCAGAGCCAACCGCTGCCTATATCTCCCAAAATATTTTTCGCTCTGATCAGACCTGGCTCCAGCTGCTACTAGAAGACAGGTTGTCATGGAAGACCAGTTCAAGAACCTAGAGAAGAGGTTGGAAGAATAAAACTCCAAGTTAGAAGATCAGAACAAGAAAATGGATCAGACGTTTGAGGAAATGATGAAATTCATGGAAGCTCTCAAAGATTCTTCAAATAGTAGTGATGCAGCTTCGATTTTGAGTCCAAGGCTCAATACTACCAAAACCTTAGGTATGAATCCTAAACTATCCTTTCCTAAATTTGATGGTACAAATCCTCGAATCTGGGTAAAAAAATGTTGCAAGTATTTTTCCTTATGTAATATTCCAGATGAGCAAAGGGTGGATTTAGCTTCACTGAATATGGTTGATAAGGCAGAAAGTTGGATCATGAACTATTTGACAGTAAGGAAAAATGTGATAGTAGAATGGCATGACTTTGTGGTTGATCTGTATGCTAGATTCAGGGATAATGCTACACAAAATGTGGTGGAAAATTTTAATAAATTGCAACAGAATGGATCACTGGAGGATTATATTGATGAGTTTGAAAACCTGAGATCTATAATGCTGATGAACAATCACATTTTACCAGAGGTATATGTGCTTGAAAGTTTTGTTGGTGGACTCAAACCAGCTGTTAAACCATTTGTAAAGGACTTTAAACCTGGTTCCATCTCTGAAGCCATAGATTTTGCTAGATTACAGGAGGAAAACTTGGTGGCTACAAGTTATAAATCCAATTACAAACAGACATACACTAACCCTAAACCTCTTCAGTCTGTTCCTTCCTTGCCTAATAACAATAATAAACCACCAATCTTACCTACCCCACAAATTAAGCCAAACACAACCCTACCATTAGCAAAGTATCCACAACAAAGAACCAAAAACTATAAATATATCCCTGCTGATGTGAGACAGGAGAAGATTGTCAAAGGATTGTGCTAATATTGTGATGCTCCTTTTGATAGAAATCACAAGTGTCAATTTAGAGAGCCACAATTGTTCACAATGGAGATACTTGGTGAAGCAGTGGAGGAGCTCACTGATCATGATGAGGTGGATTTGGGTAGAAGTGAAGCTAGTGAACCACAGATTTCTATGAGTGCCTTGTCTGGTAGTCAGGGGTTTAGCACCATGAGAGTTAAGGGGTTGGTGTAGGGTAAGCCTATACAGATTTTGATAGACTCAGGAAGTACTCATAATTTCGTGGATCTCAACATAGCAAGGAAAATGGGATGTAAGGTTGAAATCATTCCACCTCAAGCTATCACAGTGGCTGATGGCAATCATCTGGATTGTCAACATATCTGTAAAAACTTCTCATGGGAAATGCAGGGCACACTCTTTGAGGTTAATGTGTTACTCATTCCTTTGGGAAGTTGTGACATGGTGCTAGGTATCCAGTGGCTTAGCCTACTTGGACCTATCTCTTGGGATTTTAGGCAACTGAAGATGGAGTTTTGCCTACATGAGCATCAGATTGTATTGAAGGGCATACCAAGTAAGAAATTAAAGGTGATTGAGGGGGAACCTTCTTCCAAGCTGATATCTACAACTGCTCATTTATGTCTCATTCAAGTACAAGATCATGCTTGCCTCACATCAGAAGATCATACATCACAGGTTGGGGTCCATGAGGAATTGAAGGCTTTACAACTTTCCTATAGCATGGTTTTTGAAGATCCTTCTGAATTACCTCCTTTAAGGGGGGTCTTTGATCACTCAATACCTTTAAAACTAGATGCCAACCCTGTCAATATCAGACCCTACAGATATCCTTTGAAGCAAAGGGATGTCATTGAGCAGCTTGTGCAGGAGATGCTGGATAGGGGTATTATTCAGGATAGTGCTTCCCCTTTTGCTTCTCCAGTAGTTTTGGTGGGGAACAAGGATGGTACATGGAGGCTTTGTGTGGATTATAGAGAGTTAAACAACAGGATAGTGAAAAAAAAGTTCCCAATTCCAGTCATAGATGAGTTATTGGATGAATTATCAGGTGCTGCAGTATTTTCTAAGTTGGATCTTAGAGCTGGATATCACCAATTGAGGGTTACTCCTTCAGACATTTACAAAACTGCCTTCAAAACACACACTGGACATTATGAATTCCTAGTGATGCCATTTGGCCTCACTAATGAACCTGCCTCTTTTCAGCATTGGATGAATCAAGTATTTAAACCTCTACTCAGGAAGTGTGTGTTAATATTTTTTGATGACATTCTGGTGTATAGCAGTACACTTGTTGGGCATTGGACTCATTTAGCAATGGTTTTTGAGTTAATGAAGGCTCATCAAATGTTTGCAAAACTGAGTAAATGTGTGTTTGCAACAGGCAAAGTTGAATACCTAGGCCACTATACATCTGCATCAGGTGTTTAGACAAATCCACACAAAATTCATGCAGTTCAAAGTTGGCTTGTCCCTGCTACTGTCAAGGAACTCCGGGGGTTCTTAGGACTTGCAGGATATTATAGGAAGTTTGTTAAAGGGTATGCAATGATAAGCAAGCCTTTAACAGATCAGTTGAAGAAAGTATGTTTCAGGTGGAATGAGCAAGCTCAAGCTGCATTTGAGCAATTGAAGACAACTTTAGTTACAGCACCTGTGTTAGCTGTCCCAAATTTTGCTAAACAATTCATTGTGGAAACTGATGCATCTCAGAAAGGAATTGGTGCTGTGTTAATGCAAGAGGGACATCCCCTAGCATTCATTAGTAGGGCTCTGGGTCCCAAATGGCAAAAACTATCAGTTTATGAGAAGGAACTTTTGGCAATAGTTTTTGCAGTTCAGAAATGGGAACAATACTTGATGGGAAATCACTTTCTCATTAAAACTAACCAAAAAAGTTTGAAATGGCTATTGCAGCAGAAGATATCCACACCTTTCCAGCAGTTTTGGTTGTCTAAGCTTATGGGTTTTGATTATGAAATCCAATATAAGAGTGGCAAAGAGAACTTGGCAGCAGATGCTCTCTCTAGGTTACAAGGAGTTGAAGTCTTGTGTATGGCCCTTTCAGTGTTGGACTCTAATCTAGCTTCTCTAATCTTGGCTAGTTATCAACTTGATGAGCATTTAAAAGATGTTTTACAGTCTTTGTCTGCAGGACAAGAGGTTGAAGGCTATACTATGCAAAATGGTCTCCTTAAGCATAAGAATAGGATTTTGGTGGGTCCTGATGGTGAGCTGAGAACCAAAATCATTGGTTGGCAACATGCTGCCCCTGAGAGTGGTCATAGTGGCAGGCAATTGACTCTTCATAGAGTAAAAGCCATTTTTGTGTGGAAGGGGGTAACAAAGGATGTTAGACACTTTGTTAGGAACTGTGTCACTTGTCAAGCATCAAAATATGATACTGCAGCCTCCCCTGGGTTGCTTCAACCCCTTCCCATTCCAGAGGAAGTGTGGGTAGATATATCTATGGACTTCATTTCAAGCCTTCCTAAGTCTGGTGGCAAGGAGGTTATCTTTGTGGTAGTGGATAGGCTCAGTAAGTATGCACATTTCATGGCTTTATCTCACCCATATACTGCTATTACAGTTGCTCAATGTTACCTAGACAATGTTTTTAAACATCATGGGTGGCCACGCACTATGGTGAGAGATAGAGACTCTGTGTTTTTTAGTATCTTTTGGAAGGGCCTTTTCTCTCTTCATGGCACTGAATTCATGTTGTCTAGTGCTTACCATCCACAGACAGATGTCCAAACTGAGGTGGTGAATAGATGCTTGGAGAACTACCTCACGTGTATGACTGGAGAGCACCCTCGTGATTGGCATATGTGGTTGCCCTTGGCAGAGTGGTGGTACAACACTCATTTTCACACTTCCACTCAACTTACTCCTTATGAGGTGGTCTATAACCAGCCACCCCCTTTGCATTTACCTTACCTTCCTCAGGAGTCTAACAATGCTGAAATAGATAGGAGCATGTTGAGAAGAGAGGCCATGATCAACACCCTCAAGTTTCATTTAGCCAAGGCACAGGAGAGAATGAAGGTGCAAGCTGACAAACACAGGTTAGAAAGAGTTTTTGTGATTGGTGATTGGTTTTGGTTGAAGTTGCAGGCTTACAGACAACATACTGTTCAGAAGAGATCCAACCAGAAGTTGGCTCATCAGTTCTATGGGCCTTTTTAGATTGCTGCTACTGTGGGAAAAGTAGCATACAAGTTGAAGTTGCCAGTTGATGCAAAGATACATGATGTTTTTCATGTTTCTCAGCTGAAGAAGTTTAGGGGCACTCTTCCTATTGCTGCTCACATTCCAGAATGGTTTCAAGGCACTGATCCCACTCAAGTTCTTCCTCAACCTGCTGCTATTCTTCAGAAGAGGGTAGTTCAGTTTCAGAATGCTCCACAGGTTCAATACTTGGTCAAGTGGCTAGACTTTGAGGATCATGAAGCTACTTGGGAAATTGCTACTGCATTTGAGGCTCAATTTCCTTCTTTTCTTGTTCAGACTTGAGGACAAGTCTTTTAAAAGGGGGGAAGTTATGATATAGGAGATCTTATATATAATAATTGATCATTTGTTGATAGTTTTGATCATAAGCTGTGGCGGGAAGGTTAGTTAAAATTAGTTACTAGTCCTTAAATCACGGGAGTTTGTCAGAAGTTGTTAGAGAATGGTGAGCTGGAATTGATGAGCTGGTATTCTGTCAGCTTATAAAACAATTCACAACTGTATTTGGACGTTTTATGAAAATAGACCACAACAAACTTCTCCTCTATTTCTCTCTTCTCTCTCTCTAACTCATCTATTAGTCTTTCTCTCCTTCATCTGAGTTCAATTAAACTCCATTAAAGGTGAGCTCAGTGAGCTCCCTTATCAACCACCTATTACCAAACTGATGGAAGGAACAACTTGGGGGCACTGAAGGCCACGACAAAGCCATGATAAGCCCGGATCAATACAATAATTTGATGGAGTTAATCAACAAGCAAACCCTAAAATTGAAGCTCACAATGCTAGTAGGTAAATCTTTATGCTTTATGAATACTGTTATTCAGTCATTGTGGATATTAGAGAGTGGTGTCGCCGATCACATAACTCCTTCTTAAATTCCTTCCTTCACTATACCAAAGTCACAGGCCCCTTTATTTTTATTTCCTCGGCCAACCGCCATAAGACATAAGTAAAGAATATTGGAAGTATAACATTGAGCCCACATATTATATTGCATGATGTTCTTCACGTTCCAAAATTTCACTATAATCTTGTGTCCATTAAAAACTTTCTTCCAACCTAGGATGTGAGATATCATTCTCTTCTTCTTCGTGTTTCCTCCAGGACCCTTCCAAGAGCAAGCCTACTCTTCTTAGTAGACACAACAATGGCTTATACTATGTGGATTCAACCTTGATAGAAAAAGATGAAAGACCCAACAAATAAATTCTAATTACAAATAGCTCAACTTCACACTCTCCAAGTCACAGACATATTTCTTTTTGAAATACTTTAGGACATTCGAAACATGTTGTTTCAGATTTCTTTGCTCAAAAACCAATGTGTAACTGTAGGCGTGTTTATATTTCGCCTACGCGGTGTGAGCGCATTATTGAAAGTTGTTTTGAAAGAAGTCATCAACAATTCTTTTTAAGAAGAATCATAAACCTAATTGGATATGGAAAAATTATAGGGAAAATTATCTAATGTAGATTTTCTTGTCTAGACTCCATAGATGGTCAAAGTGAACTAAAGATTGAGTTCGGTGTCAGGGTACAACACAATTAGGAACTATGTTGTCCATTGCTTTGCCTCTACTAAATATTGATTCATTACAGATTTTATGCAAAAAAATAATCATGTAATATTTTAAACACCCTAAAAATAATTAGTCTAGATTGGTTTAGGAAACATATAAAAAGACAAGTTTTGGTGATATGTTATTTAGGCAATCAATATTACAGGGTACCTAACAGGTTGTCAAAATTAATCTGATTAATGTTAGAAAATTTCTTTGTCTTGTTTAACAAAAATAACATGTAGGTGATAAATACCATAAATGACAATCATAATAATATGAACAAAATGATTAGGCAGGCATATAATATACAAAGGCAAGAATAATATGAACACAAAATAAAGTATAAAAAATAGATTAGATTATACATTAGAACGTTTATTACTTTAAGATCTACATCATGAAAGAAACAGTTAGTAACTTTAATATAAAAATAGACCTCAGGATTATACTTCTGTTTTTTAGATTGAAGAGTACAACAACCTTTAGGCGGAGCAATCGTGGAACCAGGAATACAAAGTGATTAAGAATAGAAGATTGATTGAAGTAACGAAAGTATTTGAGTGTTTGAGTGTTTTGAGAGTCGAAGTGTATTCGTAAGTATTCGTAAGGACTTTTGCGTTCGTAGAAGTAATAATGAAAAGCCCCCCTTGATTCGGGAAATCAGGAGTATTTATAGGCAGATTTCAAGCACATGACGCGGCATGCCAAGTAAAAACCGTACACGTGGCACGCGTTTTGAAAAATATAAGAAAGAAATTTTGTGTCTCAAGAAGAGACATGCGCTTGATGCAAAACTTTGAATGAGTCAGGAATCCACGTGTCACGTGCAGATTAGTGCACTAGGCACAAATAGACAGAGCTGTGCCTAATGCACAGACGTACGCCAGGCATAAGGCCCTGCGCCAGGCGCAGGTTGGTGCGCTAGGTGCACCACCTGACTCCTGACGTGCCTTTGATATCTTTATTTAAAACGCGTCTTTAAAAGATTTCTTTTATCCTTTAATCACGGATACCTGATTTTACGGAATAAAATCTAATTTAACTATATAAAAGATATCTTTTGAAAATATTTATTTACTAAAATAAATCAATTAATTATCATGAATAATTAATTGGGCTTTAGAATATCATTTCGAAACACAATTTTGGAGTGGTTCATTAGATTGCTTTTTCGTTGGATTTCGCCAACTAATATCGTGGTACATATGTTTCATTATTGGATCCTAAAATGGATAGTGAAGATTATGTGTCTACGGGAGCCCCCACTTTGATTCAGGAAACCGAAAGTCAAAGTATACAATGTCGGGACGGAGAACGATTCTAACCGCTCTGCAGTTTAGAACTGATCTATATATGTGAGTCTCTGCAAAACAAAGTTAATTTGTAGTACAATAAATACAAGCAATTTCATTACCTGCAGGGAAAGCTGTTGGCATATAGGTGCAAACAACTCATGTAAATCACATAATGATGCAATAATGCAAACTTAGACTCTGTAAGAATGCATGAGACGCTATGCAAGGATTAAGTTTATGGAAAGCTAAGGGTTGACACGTCATGCAAGGTCAGGGTTATGCAAGACTAGAATATATGAAATGCAAGGTCATGATTTTGCGAGGCTGCAGTGCAAGGTCGGGATTTTGCAAGGTTAGGAGATGTGTAGATTGATAGAATGATCAAAAATAGATCGAATGATTTTCGAAAATCCTTTTTAGTAATTAATCGGGGTCCGTAAACAAGGTCCGCGGATTACAACTCTTCGGGAGTTTGATTCGACTTGAAGGCACCACCATATATATAGGAAGGCCCCACTTTGGGTGAGCTTACCTTGAATTAGGCTTGAGCCTTAATTGAAATGTACTTGATCTGATATTGAAATGTAGTTGATCAGTCTTGAACATAGAAAGTTGTTCATTGGGGATTCTTTTTCGGGGATTTGATACAGGCAAAGTCAAATATCGCCAGAGACCATGGAATTGTTGGAGAGTCCTTCGGGGAAAAAGATAGTTTGGATTGAGAAAAATATGAATTTATGACTTAAATGAATGTAGGTGGGAAAAGGCTTTGACGAGGCTAGGTGTAGACTCGAGTCTATGTCGAGATCTAGAAAAGGTATGCTCCTGAACTCTAGAAAATTAAATCATTAGAACTTGATTAATTTTATTTTATTGAAGCGGTCGGACCTCAAGATGAGGATTCCTGCGTATCCTTGCAAAATCAGATCATTCGTAGTTCAAGAACTGATTTATCTTTATATATATATATATATATATATATATATAAAGATAAATTGTGCCCGGACTTTTTCCTAGGCCGCCCTTTCGAATTTTCAACCAAGCGGGCTTGGACATACCTTGAATAAGGAGTTAGGGTTAATCAAAGGTTGATAATGAATGATAAAAAGTTTAATTGATTTGGCTAATGTAGGATTATGGATTGGAATTATAGGTTAAGATTTGGTGGGGTTGAATGATTTGAATGAGGGGTAAAACTTATGTGCAAGCCCCCTAGCTTGACTTTTTATTTCTTTTTTTTTTTTTTTGGCCTTTGGATTTTTCTTTTAGCGCTCTTTTCTTTCTTTCTTTTTTGTCTTGTGCGTTTTCTTTTGCTTTTGCTTTTTTTCGCTCTTTGATTTTCGTTCACTTTTTATTTCTGCCTGGCATTGACTCTTTTTTTTTTTATGTAGTGAGGCTTGCCCACAAGTTATTGGTTTAGGGTATTGGAAGGCTTCAAGGCTATTTGTGGAGCTTTGATATTGAAGGGATTATTTGGTTTATGATCATGGAGATGGTGGTTTAATGATGATGGGTTATGGAAGGTGATGGAAGGGAGAGGGGAACAACTCCTGATCCAAAGTATGTCCTCTCTTTTTTACCAATTTTTCATTTCAGATCTCTTTTTATAATTTTTAGTCATGTTCATAAGGTGATTTAAGTTTCATCGTCGAACTCGAAGCATAAATAAAAATGATGGAAGGCTAATGAAAAGAAAAATCAAAATTCAGTTATTTTATTAATTAAAAATAAATTGAACAAGGCAGTTTAAAAATAAAATCCTAAATGACGTAGACTTGATAGAAAAGGCAATGAAAGAGCTAGAGGAAGGACTCTCTGACTCAACCTAGAAAACTAGCGTTAAATGACTATCCCCCGGCAAGAGGTTGCCTCTATTACTGACTTTTGCTGCGGGCTGAACTGGCAATCTACCATCTTCAACCATATCCTGCAGATGATGCTTCAAAGTCCAACATTATAATGCCGTATGCCCATTTCCTTCATGGTACTTATAGTAGGCATTAGGATTCCATTTGTTGGATCTTTTCTCAGAAGGAGGATCTGAAGTAGGGCTGATAGGCTGAAGTAGGGCCGATAGGCTGAAGTGCTCCTTTTGCATGAAACCTAGTGAAGGCTTCTTCTCGAGTCATGCCCAATGGAGTGAATGTCCTTTAAGGTCCTTGATAACCTCTCTTATCAGTATTTAGGGCGTTGATATCGTTGTTTTTAGATGTAGAAGGCTTTTTATTAGTCTTCTTGAAAGAGTTGTTGTTGTTGGAACCCTTGTTCTTGTTGGCATATACCTCATCTTCAATCACCAGGCCTTCCTTATAAAGCTTCGTGGAAGACTCTATGTGTTGGAACTTGATATGATCCCCATACTTAGGTTTCAGGTTATGAATCACCAATCGGACTTGTATCCTCTTGAGATGGCCTATTAGTCATTTGTGCAGCTTTTTCCCTCCAAAGTTAAGGAAGCTAACGAAATCTTTGTTGGAATCATGTTTAATTATTTCCAACTCACAAAGGCCAATAGGAAGTTTGTGGAACTCTTCTGTGATGTATTCCTAGTCATTCAACTTAGCTTTGTTCAGTGATCTGAACCATTTGGATGGATGTGCATCCAAGGTTAAAGGAAAAACATAAGCAAAAAAGTCCTTGCTCATACCCTTGAGAGCCATAGAGATGGAGAAATCTCTCAAGTGGTCCTCTCGGTCCTTGACTCCTTTGAATTTTGAGAGGTCACCCAATGTTACCTTTTTAGGGAGCTTGTCCCTTAGTTCAGGATTAATGATGTCATTACCATGAGACTGACTCTCGAGTGCACGAATTGACTGGATCAATTGCTCGAGTTTCTCAAACCTCAGTTCTGCCTCGATCTTATCAGGAGGTGGTGGTGGTGGTGGCGGAGGAGTGTCATCTTGCTCTTCTTCCTCGGTCAGTTTCTCTCTCGGTGCCTTATTCTCTTTGTCTTGTTCAGGAAGGCGAGAGTTCATCTGTTTAAGTTGAGCCATAATGGTACTGAGCTGTTCATTAGCGTCTCCCATTTCAGATGATGATTCAGACAAGTCAAAGGATTCGTCTGAAAATGTGAGAATGCGTTTGACGAGTCTGGGAGTAGGTTGACCTTGTATCCTCTCTGTCGGGCATTCCCAAGTTATAATCTCACGATCAGTCCTAAACAGATTTCGAATGGACCTCGTAAATTTTTAGAAATAATGTTTTCTAAATGAGAAATAGGAATAAGAGATGAAAATGGGAATGAGAGGTGAGAAACGGAGATGGAAAATGATTAGAAATGGGAATATAAATGGTTATGGATTTTGGACTAGTATGGACTTGACCATGATGGAGACATGGGCCTGACTATATGCAAATGCAAACATTGAGTGGACTAGACCGTGCAAGCAGACTGGACTCCATGATTGAGTTTAGGAGAGACTACACTTCGAACTTACGGGTGAGAAAGTAGGCTAGACTTTAAGGAAGACTGAACAATAAGGAAGACTAGACTCCTAACTTAAGGTGAGTAAGCTAGCACCTAGACTTTGAACTGACGGGTGAGTAAGCAGGCTAGACAACTAAACTTCGGAACTTACATTAGACTAAGCCGGATAGAGTCAAAAAAATTTATGGACTTATGGAATGCTAGACTTTGAACTTACGGGTAGCAAGTAGGCTAGACACTAAGGAAGGCTGGACAATAACATAGACCAAACTCTTAACTTAAGGCAAGTAGGCTAGGCAACTAGACTTTGAACTTACGGTTGAGCAAAATAGGCTAGACAACTAGACTTCGAAACATACATTAAATATACATTAAAATCGCCCATGGACTTAAGAAATGCTAGGCCTTGAACTTACGGGTGAGCAAGTAGGCTAGACACAAAAATTGCCTACGGTCTTAAGGAATGCTAGACTTTGAACTTACGGGTGAGCAAGCAGGAATGCTAGACCTTTAACTTAAGGCTGAGCAAGCATGCTAGACACAAAAATTGCCTATGGACTTAAGGAATGCTAGGCCTTGGACTTACGAGTGAGCAAGCATGCTATACACAACATTTGCCTATAGACTTAAGAAATGCTAGATCTTGAACTTACGGGTAAGCAAGTAGGCTAGACCCAACAATTGCCTATAGACTTAAGAAATGCTAGAACTTGAACTTATGGGTGAGCAAGCAGGCTAGACATTAAGGGATGAACTTTTATAGTCCTAAGACTCGATTTTTATAGTCCGAAGACTGACTAGGGATTACATGGAGATGAAAACTAGACCTAGGATATGAATTGACATATAGGTTTGACTTGGACTAGGATTGGACTTAGAATGGAATATACTGGGATTAGACTTGGAATGGGCTTGACATAGAATAGGTTTCACACATAGATGCAAATGGGCCTAGATTTTGACATGGGCTAGACTTTTGTGGGCCTAAGATGGACTCTTATGCTAGCCGACCTAAAATGAATGTATAGACTCAAATTTAGATGGACTTAATATGAATGCAAATTGGACTCTAATGCATATGGGCCTTAAATGAATGCTAGTGAATTTAACTAATTGGATTCAAATGTATTGAATTGAAGGTGTTTAGACTGGGCTTAGAATTTTGGAAATTCAATTTTGAAAGGAACCCCATGTTTCGTCTTTTATTAGGAAAGATGATGGATTAATTTTGAAAATATATTTTTTATTGAAATGTGGTGGTATGATGATGATTAATAAATATTTTAGAGAAAGGTAGAATAGAATAAGATGTAGAATTGATTTTTAAAAAGTAAGTTTTTGAAATTGATTGAATATGATAGGGTAAGATTGATAGGAAAGATTAGTTGAACAGCATAGATGAAGTGGGAAAAGGTAGACATGCATGATAAATCTAACTTTACAAGGACCACTTTAGATGCAATTTTTAGGAGAGACTCGACCTTGCACGAAAAGATTGATTTTTTTGAATTAGGTGAGACTTCTAAATGACCATATTTTTTTTACACGAATGAAGACAAACAAACATAGGACTAAATGTAGGATCGTCCATTATGCCAACTAAATCAGCGAAAAGAGTGTGACGCACTGTAATAGCCCTATTTTTAAGAGCGTTTATTTAAAGGCTAATTGTAATTATTAAGTGAATTATGTTTTGAATATTCTTATTTTATTTGAGTTAGAGTATGAATATTTATTTTTGCGGTTTTTGTGATATATTTAATTATGTCAAGTTTATAAAGTTATTATTATTAATTTTTTTTTGTGTTTTATGTGCGACTAAATAGAGTAGTATTTGGCCCAAATAGGAAGCGGAAATCGATCATCCCTTAACTTGGTTACTTAGTCGGTTGAAGGAGGAATTAAACCCCCTTTGTTATTTTTGTCGGGCCATGAAACAAATCCCAACCAAAACCCTTATCTCCCTCTCTCTTGGAAGTTCCCCTGTTTCCCCATCAAACCTCGACCCTATTCGTGTCTCTCTCGCTCCCCCCGTCTTCCATCTCACCGGCGTTTCCCTCAAGCTCGCCGGAGCTTTGCTGTGCTGCAGCCCCCCCTCCCCACCTCTTGCCGTGCTGCTGCTTTACTTCTTCTTTCTCTCGTGTGCTTCGTCCGCTGATGTGCTTCGCCATCGCACCGGAGCGTTGATGCCGGCGAATACTTCCTGCATCACCACGCCCTGCCTGCTTTGTCATCTCGCCGGAGTTCAGCTCGTCCTTCTTTTCTGTCTTCTGTACTCGTGGCTGGTGGTAGTGCTGCTACGAGGCAGCCCTTCTTGTCGGTACTAACCCCCTGCTCTGTTCTTTGTTCCTTTTCTTCTTGTTTTTCAATTCTGAGTAATGATTTATGTGTTGATAATGGTGATTATAGTTGATGAGTCTTCACTATTGTTGGGTGTGAATTGTTATTTCAATTGATTTGTGTTTGTTTTGGGTGATTGCATAAGTGTTGTATTATTGGATTGTTAATAGTTGTCGGTAAGCTTAGTTTGGAATATGTTTCGGGTAAAAACTTGTATTAGGTGGGATGGATCGAGATTAGGATTAATGAGGGCCGGATGCTCGGAGACTGCTGGGAGACCTGCACAGGACGAGAGTTAGACTACCCCGGGGGTGGATCCCGGATCTCCCCTCCGACGATCAAGTCATTTGATGTGTATTAATTGGGATTTGTGAAGTGGATTGTCTTGAATTCCTTACCTCAATAAATGGGGATCTGCCCAGTATTTATAGGTGTTGAAATGTGTGAAGAATGTCTCTGCCATGCTGGCAAAGAATTTACGGTTGGTGGGTCCCACTAGAGGACTTCCACGCTGGCACCAAGCCCTAGAGCCTTAGAGCGTGTAGTGGCCCACCAGGCAATATTGGGCCCAAACATTAGCCCCACGCGAAATATGTGGGAAGGACCACCGTCGATGCCACGTATTTTGCGGAAATTACTCGGACGTCCTTCATAGCCAGGTTATTGCGTGTTCCATGGGGTGGAAAGAACCTGGCTCGAGGCTACCCAGGGGCCAATGAGCCCCAGGTAACTCGAGGAAGTTCAGAGGCCTCGCTCGAGATTACCCAGGGGCCAATGAGCCTCAGGTAACTCGAGGAAGTTTAGAGGCATCGCTCGAGGTTACCTAGGGGCTGATGGGCCTTGGATAACTCGAGGAAGCTTTGAGACCTCTCCCGTGGTTACTTGGGAGCCGATAAGTCCCAGGTAACTTGGGGAAGCGACCTCGCTCGAGGTTACCCAGGGGCCCCTGGTTCACTCGAGGGGTATGACACCGTAGCGCTTGACGGGTGTCAATCTCAGCGGCGGCGGTGGCCGAGATATCCCTCACTCGATCTGGGTGAGGTGCCTAGAAGTAGGTCTTCAGCCTCCATCTGGGCTTGGATTTCCCAGGGAGTGAGAGCTCCGGTGAGGAGAGGTTTTCATGATGGTGCAGCCGCATTCCAACACTGGATTCAGCTAGGTTCCGGTCAAGCCTTGTGGGAGCTAGGGGAGACTGGACCAAGAGGCTGGCGTTTATTGGGCTTTTTAATAGGCCCAATGATGTGGCATCCTAACATGTCCCTGAGCCCGTCAGGATACAATCGTCCTTTTCAGGCAATCTATATAAACGAGGGTAAGTACTTCATTTTGTCTCATTTGTGTGCTCTGATCCTTTTGAGATTCCGCCTTTCTTTCTGTACGATCTCGAGAGCCCTGAAGGTCGGTTGCTTTTCTTCGTGTCGGGGACATATCTCGAGAGTACTTCCTTATTTTAGGTACGATCTTCTTTCCTTTGCTTTTCTTTTCTTTCTTATGGACCTTTCTGGATGGAGCTCCTTGTTGGACGATACTGGGAGCACCCCATCTAGCTCGGGGACTCCACCCCCCCTGTTAGAACCCTTATTTGATGGGTTTTTGATTGGAGGAGTCCCTGTGGTGTCCGCGGCCTTCGAGTGTCCGGATCCCACTCCGGTCCTCGACGCTCTTCCGTACTCGAGTGGCGGTGCGTCCGTAGTTTTCGATGGAGTAAAGGAGCTAAATAACCCCCCTCACTCCGTTACCATTGGTCGACCCCGGGACGTTAGGAGTTACTTAGATGATCTTCTCGATAACTAGGTTGTTCGAGTGATGGAGGGGACCAGTGAGGACAACTCTCTCACCACGAGCACGAGCGGTCGAGACGAGGAGGCGGTGGACCTTCCCAGGGGCATAGCCCATTTCCACCTTTGAGGGCCGTTTATGGAATTTATATCGGAAAACCTCCGGTTCCTCGAGATCTCTTTTTTCATCAAACATCCCTACGCCCTTTACATACCGGAACCCACAGACACTATCTGCACCCCACCGACGGGTTGCATCGCGCTATATAAGGCGCACCATGAGCTAGGGCTGAGATTTCCTTTGGACCCTTTTATAGTCGAGGTGCTCTCTTACTATGGCCTGGCCCTATGTCAGCTGATGCCCAACAATGTGGGCTTGATTATGGGGTTTTTGGCTATCTGTAAGATGATGGACGTCCAACCTTCCTTAGTCCTCTAGAGGAATATGATGCTCGTCATCATGTCCGCTACCTCGAATGGAGAAGGTTGGTGGAGCTTCTAGGTTCGCTATCCTTACAAAGTTGTTGGGGCTATGCCCACGAACCAACAATTCTTCAGTACTGAATTTTTGTACGTGTATCGAGCTGAGCAGTGGGACTTTCTTGTGGTCCCTCTACTCGAAGGCCCCAATTTATGGTTGAACAGATCTGTGCCTCGAATGACTGAGGACGAGGCTAGGGTAGCCATTTACTGCCAATGTGTTACCGTGGTCGAGAGGGGTGACAAGAAGCAAGTTCCTGAGTTCTGGAATCCCGCTGCGGAGGATCTCAGCAACGAGCATTTCTTGTCAGTGATGGGATTGAGTCCGCCTATCCCCAGGGTAGGGACTTTGTATGCTTAAGGCACTCGACCACCATTCCTTGTTTTCTGAAATGATTCTAACTGTGCTTATTTGCTTTGCAGTTATTGCCCGTCGAGAGCTAAGTGAGGATGCAGAAGAGATTAACTGCCAATCAGAGGGTTCAGGACCAGCTCAATTTGAAGGTATCAAAGGGCGATACCAAGGTTCCTCGAGCCCCAAAGGTAAACTTTACTTCTATAAGCGATCGCGTTTTGTACACTTAATTCCTCCTAACTTCTTCCTTTTTTTCAGGATCCCTCGAAGAGGCCGAAAGTCCGCCCCCCACCAAGTCGGCTATTGTTACCCCCAGGTGGAGGACGATAGGAAGGATGTGGTTGTGGAGGCCCTTCCTCGATCGTCAGGGGATACCCCGAAATCTAAGGGGAATTCGGTCGAGACAGCGGAAGAGTTTCCTATCTCGAAGAAGAGGAAGGCGTCGGAGCCCGAGGCTGACACTCGGGACTTCACACAGAAGTCTACCCTCGAGAAGGTCGCTCTTTTTGACTCGGTGGTTAAGAGATTTATCTCGAAGCCGGACCTGAAGGTCGTCCGGGATCTCACCGAGGAGGAAGCGATCGAACAACTCCACTTCTCCTAGATTGACGTAAGTTAGCTCCTTCTTGGTTTATTTGCTATGCCGTGATACATCACTAACATCTCTTTTCTTTCAGCACTCGATTCGTATGGTGATAATGAGCCATTGACATACCGCTGGCTTTCGTAAGCTTCGAGCGGGGTTGAAGCAACAGACTGAGCTAGCCGAGGAAAGGGCAAAGAGATCGAGGGGCTCTACAAAGGCTTCGAGGAGGAGAGAGCGCTTTGGGCCAAGGATAAGGTCGTTTTTTAGCAGAAGATCCAAGATCTAATGAGCCAACGGGACAGTGTCCTGCGCAATCGAGACGAGATCATCGAGGAGTGGAAAACCTCGAGGGCCGGTCTGGAGTTCGCAGCGGACATGGGCCTAGAGGCATCTGAGGTGGCTGCTCGAGAGGCGGTGGAGAGGCTTCAAGATTCCCCTAGGAGGGTATACCCCCAGGCTGACGGTCTTCGGTCGAGGTGGAATACAATGCCTCTGTTGACGCAGCCTTTCACGAGGGTGGTGATTCCGACCCCGCACTCGAGGTAGATGACGCCATCAACATCGGCGACATTCTTGGGGAGGAACTCCAGCAGGTCGAAGACCCCTTAGCCTCTGGCGAGCCCACTGTTCAAGGGGAGGAAGCACATGAGGAGAGCTCGAATGATCAAGCGGACTCGAGTGACAGCTCCTCTGAGAGTGGGGACGTCGAGGCGGTGTCTGATACCTCGGAGAGTGACTCCTCAAGCAGTTCTTCCTAGACTCTTGTATTTAACAGCTCTTTTGCCTTTTATTTTATTTGTACTTAGTTCTGCGCTGCGCGGCATTTAGGTTGCTGTTTTTTGGTAGAAATGAAGATTCATTGTTAGCGGAGCCCTTAGTGGCTTTTAGGATGTATTTTGCTCTTAATGGAAATGAAGATTCATTTTTTACTCATCCCCTTGTGTCTCGTTTTTATGTCATTCGATGTTGTACGCCTGTCGAGATTCGAGAGCCTTTATGGTCGAACCAGGAGACCAACGAACAGTGCAAGCGTGGGGCATGTGAGGCCTTCTTCTGGGCCTTGCCACCTGGGAGCCCATTAGGGGGAGCAATTAATGCCTTTTTGGGAAATTGTAATCGGTTCTGCCTATAAGTACGGACAATTAGCCCTACAGATTTCAAAACTCTATCTTCTTTTCTTCTCTCTCTAAACTTGATCTACATCTCTTTGTTAACTTCGACCAACGATGTCTCAGCCTTTGATAACTGTCGAGGCCCTTCGAGTGGTCAAACGTCGAAGGCTGGCCAAGGCCCGCTTGAGCTCGTCCTCGACCTCGGGGGCGGCCACGGGGGCCCCTTCGGTGAAACTCGAGACCGATCCCCCCATCGAGGAGGGAAGCAGCTTCCTTCTTTCTTGGCTCCTACGCCTAAGCTAAAGGAGGTTAAGGCCGAGGCCCCAGCTTCGGTTAAAATCGAAGATCCTCCTGCCCCTTCAGCACCTGTTACCTCGAGTGTTGTCGCAGTCGTGATGGCCTCGAAGAGGAAGCCTTGGCCTGAAGAGGCTATGAGATTACACTTTTCTACCCTCTCGAGGGCTGAAATGGCTGCGAGGTTCGACAAAGCCTCAGAGCATCTGGTGACAGAGCTGGACGAAAGGGCGTGCCTGACGCCCGATGTCCATGAGGTCGAGGTCGAGGCCGTTAAGGCGACCATGACCGAGGTATGGTGACTTTCTTTGTTTATACTACTTAGAATATTTTAGCTTTTGATATTCTGCTCACTATCGTCTTCTTTTTATCAGCTGTCGATCAGGGTGCTAGCCTTGGCTCGAAGGTCTGTTCCCGGGATAGCCGCCGGGATCATCTCGGGGGAGATGTCTTGGGACGAGAGAAACACTCTCGTCAATCGACTGCGGTTGGCCGAGATGCGACTCTCGGAAGCCCAGGACTTGATGGCCAGCTCCCTGAAGGCTTTCGAGAAGAAGAAAGGGGAGCTCGAGCATTCCCTCGCAGATGCCATCGCACAGAGGGACTCCACCAGTAGGAGGCATAGGGCGGCTGCCAAGGACTGCAAGAAGGCTGATCAGCGAGTCGAGAAGGCTCGAAAGAATGCTGAGGAGGCCGTTGCCAAGGCTCGGGAGTGTCAGGAGGTCGTGGTCCAGGACTGGAAGGACTCCGATGAGGGGAGAGCCTTCCTCGAGGATGCCTCTCTGCAAGCCTCTGAGATAGGTTAGGCCGAGGCTCTCCGCAAGATGCGGGTGGTCTTCGAGAGGCTTGCCCCTGGTCTTTCCTGGGCCGAAGTCGAGAAAGGTGTCAAGGCACTTTCCCTGGAGGAAGGGTCTACTGAGGCAGGCCAGGCCGAGGACCAAGTTCCTCCCCCCGCCAATCTCGAGGGATGAACCGTGGCTCCTCTCCCCTTTTTCACGGCTTCAGCAGCTCGAGGGGTGGACCGTGGCCCTTGTCCTCTTCTTCATGGCTTCAGCTGCTCGAGGGGCAGACCGTGGCCCTTCTCCTTTTCTTCATGCTCTTCATTTTTAGGCTTTCCTTATGTCTCCTACTAGGGTAAACATTGTACCCTTAGGCTTTCTTGTTTGATCTAAGTTTTTCTTTCAACTTGTATTGTAGCGACTTTGATAGCTTGTACTATGATTAATGGAATAAAACTCCCGATTATTTGTTGCTCATTTTATCTGTTTGTCCCTTCAAGCTTTTATGCGTTACATGTTACTTCGGAATTATCGTTGTGTCTGAGTAATCTCGAGGCCTTTTTAGTTTATACTTACTGTATAATAGCTAAGTGAGCTCGAAGCATTTTATATAACAAGTAATTCGCAAAAGGCAATCTGTTATAAATAATGTCCAAAAAGACAAAAGGCGAGTGACTTGCGATGTTTACAACGATCGACATGCTTTTCAGTGCCTTACAAAATAATTACAGGAGTGTCCATATGGTATACCCCCAAGCTTGAGGGATAAACCATCTAGACATAAAATTTACGAAGGTTGTACGCGTTCCATGGCCGAGGAAGGGGACGCCCATCTTGGTCTTCGAGGCGATAGGTGCCTGGACGGACTATCGAGGTCACGCGATATGGCCCTTCCCAGTTGGGCTGCAGTTTTCCCAAGCTAGGTTGTCCCCCCGTGGACTCCAACTTCCGGAAACCCAGTCATTGACCTGAAAAGGTCGCTACTTAACTCGATGGTTGAACAACCGGGTGAGCTTGAGCTTATAGGAGATGGCCTTAAGGAGGGTTGTTCCTCGAGTCTCAGGAAGGAGATCGAGGTCAATCTTCTTTTCTTCGTCGTTGATGTCTTGATCATAAAACGTGATCCGGGGCGATGGAATGTCGAACTCGACCGGTAGGATAGCCTCGCTTCCATATACTAAGTTGAAAGGCGAGTGGCCTGTTGCTTCCCAAACAGTTATCCTGGTGGACCAAAGAATTCCAGGCAGGTCATCGATCCACGAGCCTTTTGCTCCTTTGAGCATTGTTTTGAGCCCTTTCAAGACCACTTTGTTGGCTGCTTCAGCCTGCCCGTTGGTCTGAGGTCGACTAACGGCAGAAAACCTGGTTTCAATCCCAAACCTCGAACAGTAGTCGCGAGTAGGGCCACTGTTGAACTGTCGGCCGTTGTCTAATATAAGTATTCGAGTGACCCCAAACCGGGTGATCAAGTATTGCAGATGAATTGTTGAACTTGCTTGTCGGTGATGGAAGCCAGAGGTGTCGCCTCGACCTACTTGGTGAAGTAATCGTGTAACAGCCCGAAAAATTTTAACCTTTAAAAAAAAAAAAAAACATCTCAATCATTCTCCATGTGCGTACCAATAATATCATATGTACATATTCGTAATGTTATTATAATTAAACTTTCTTATGATCTCTGAAGGACAAGTGAAAGTGTTCAATTACCTATGGTAAAGGGGTAATAAATTGTTCTTAGGAGGATGGAAGGAGTAAAATAAACTCTAAAAAAAAAAAAATGAAACCAAATTCTATCTTAGATTTGAGACTTTGGAAGTAACATCACTTTAGGGCCATGAATAAAGGAAGGAAACTCTAAAAACACTTGTAATATGCCCTACCATGTGTGGGCTACTAGTGTACATTTTTTTGGTTGGGCTAGGAAGGGGTTTTAGGGCCCCAAACACATGATTAAGTGAGTTAAGGACTGCTGGACAGCAACCCATAATATGATGGATATCTCATTAAACTTATGAGGAAAGAGAAGATTGGGATTCTCAATGGGTAGGGGACAACCCTAGGGTGATACCCCAACTTCCAAAGCCCCTAAATTAGATTGAAATAACCTTGCCCACTTCCCTTTTTCCCCACTGCATGCACCCGCCAGAAATAGAGGTGCAATTCCTCTTTCTTTTCCTTTCTCCTCTTCGTCCCTTATGAGCATTTCTTTGGAAAAAAAATTTCATCAAAGGATCCTAATCTAGTAATTGATTGAAATTTTGCAGAAAAAGGAGTCTAGGAGTAAAGATCTTTGTAGGAGAATAAGAAGATTTTGAAGAATCATCCTCATACAAGGTAAGAAAAGTTTAAAGGAAGTAGAAGAACATATTTAAAGTTGGATGTAAGCTTAGTTCATGAAACTAACTACATGCATTGATAAAACTATGTAGGAACTTGGAGTTTAAAGTCTTTGGAGGTAAAAGGAGCTTAGGAAAACGAATTGAGTGATAGATCAAGGAGATTAAGGTACTTAAGAACACCCTCTTTAATTACTCTCTTTAGCTTTGGTGAAATTTTGATGTGTGATAGTTCAATTATGTTTTTTTTTTGATCAAATTGATGAAAATAGTTCATGCATGTTAAATTTTGAGTTAAGATTTCACTTGCATGTGATTGATTTTGAGTTATAAATACTCTTGATGTTCATCCATGAAAGAGGAGAATTAAGGAAGTCACCCTATTATAACGGAAATGAATTTTGATAAAAGTATGTATTATTATGCAAATGTGTGGATAAATAAAATTATATATATTATTTATTTTAGGTGATAACTTTCTTTTACAGATTTAGAAGTCTTTTCTCTTCACTCATAATTTAAAATAAAAGTTCTCTTTAAAGGAAATTTTTAGGATTTTAATAAAGTGTTGAGTATTGTTTTCGGATTTCATGTGACCTGTTACTGTAAATCAAAGTTTTGACCCCCGAAACGTGGTTTTTAGCCTTTTTCTATTTCACGAGAAAATGTTCGTAACGAAAAACGATTGAGGATAGGTTCAAAAATTTCTCGATTTGGACTCCTGAGAAAGAAGTTAGAACCATTTTAATGCTACTGTTTTATGCTGAAATTTCTAACGAAAGTTTATATGTTCAAACTAGTTTACTTTGTAAAGGAAGTTTAAATGAGCAAGCTAGATACCTAGGTATATGCATATTCTGTACAACCAGCATAGTTTGACTATTTTCCTAAAAAGTTTTACCTTTCATCAACATGGGAAAAATTCAATTATTAAACGAGGAATTTCACGTAAGGTTTAGTACATTAAAACAATGGTAATACTAGGATGAGTGTGACTCCTCCTTTCCTCTTCTTATGGATGAATATATGTTCTTTCATGTGAGGTAGTGATGTACTATTATTTAAACTACAGATATAAATAGATTATAAATGGAAATGGGTAAAGGCCGGTACCTAGTAAGGTATGGTATGAACAACAACCCTTGGAGGATGGGTGATCTCCTTTCGAACCCGCGCTGGATGGGTGAAGTCCAACAAATAATAAGAATGGGACATGTCCTAGTTAAGGCTTGCAAGCATAAAATTTTAAACGATGGGGTGACGACCTCCAATAGTTTAGAGATAGTCGGCCCTATTATAGGAGCCCCTCTCTACTCGTGTTCACTTTACCCAAGTATAATAATGTTTTGATTTGAGGAAGTTGAATGACTCGAATGGTGATCTTCATGATGTAATTTCTTTTTATCACTCTAAGGTTTTGCACATGAATATTGATTCCAGTATTGGTAAATGTATTATTTGTGAAATGCATTGATTTTATTTTAACACAACTAGATTTCATGACATATAACCACCAAACATGAATTTTGGGGTGGACTTTTGTACTCAACTGTCGTTGATATTTGTTCTTGAACCTGTCCTGGTGGGGGCAGGGGTGTAATTGTTGCAGGAAGATCAAAGGAGGTGGGGGAACTACTTCTTTAAGTTGCCATGGTCGCGTGGGTTAGCAACATTTTGTGAAGTCTTTTGTTGTTGTGTTGCTTCTTAGACGACCCCCATCTTTCACTGAAAAGCATTTTGCTATAAATACGCATATATATATATATATATATATATATATATATATTTGTATAAGTATTTTGAATGGTTTCTTTTAAGGATTATAAATCGATGGTTTGTAATAATAATGTTATAAAGTGCGCTATCTTAACTATGATTGTTGTAAATCTAGTGTTACCTGCAGCTTGTGGTAGCCCCACTTAGATTAAATATGTGTCCATGACACACGAAACAGGTAATTATGATGCTTGAAAATGTGAGGTTGTTACAGTTGGTACCAGAGCCTAGGTTTATTTTTTTAAAAAAAAAGTAATATATATATATATATATATATATATTATTTTCACATTATTACTTGAGAAGTTTTTGTTAATTACAACCTATTTTAATCTTAATACGTGTAATTCATGTGTATGAGGGTATATGTTGAATTCTTGGGATTAAGAGGGGTGCATATAAGAGGGAAAAAGGTGTGTTGGGATTACAATTTGTAAGTGAAGGAAACCTTGAGGTAAAGAGATATTATAATATTGTTAAGGATAGAATTGTATATATATGGATGCTTAATGACATTATTAAAGATTAATGATTTGATGTGAAGTAACGGATATTATGTTTGTTGATGTATGGTGTAGATGAGTTCCAGGAATCAGAGAGGCCAAGGATATCGTGGACCCTTTATGCAGAAACCAGATACCTATAGGCCGAGAAACGCTACCTGGAGGATGCAATGGATAATGCTAACCGCGTACTTGGGAAGATTGCTGATTGGAATGCGGTCTATGGAAGAGGGGATCACAACCAGTATTCAAGGTCGGAAATCCAAGCTTACACTCTGATTAAGACCTTGCCCAGTGTGAACCAGGGAATCATTTAGGAGGGCATATTGGAGGCTTTTATACTTGTATGTAGCAAATGTGGGGATCTTGGGAGGAGGAATAGGCCCCGAAGGGGTACCAAAAGAGGCCATTAGATGGAAGGTGTCAGTGGACGAGGTATTAAGAGATATGAGGAAGGTAGATACCCGGATTAGGGAAAGGGGAATGATTGAAGATGCTGGGGAGTTTGGCAGAGTTCTATGAGCGGTTGGGCCGCGAAGAGGCAAAAGAGACAAGAGTTGTTAGGGATGATTATAGGACCAGGCTACCGCAGGTACTTCTAGGAGGACCCCACCTAGTGTGAGTGTATCCCTTAATGGTAGTAGTGCAGGGTCGGTTAGCAACGCTAATATTTGGATATCCCGACTATGTACCTGAGGACCCTAGCATCAGTACCACTGATAGTGGCTATTATTATGACCCTCTAGACTTGGATTAGTAGGAGAGCGGAATTATGGAATTAAAGAAGAAGGGAAGTTCCGTGAAATGGCTAAGGGGAAGAAGATTATTATTATTCTACTTTACTTTCTTTGATTAAGACATTGTTTTTATGACCATTTGATTGTATGAACAATTTATTTATGTTTTCATTTGATGATGTAGAACTTTGGTGCTATGCATTACCAGTAGCATGGTAACTATAAACTCTCTTATGAGGAGTTGGTATTATCTTCTATGAAAGGGATAAATTTGTTTGGGCCAACTCGATTTCTTATAACTTAAATATGTATGTTTAAAAAGGTAGCCATCTTAGGCCAGGAAAGGATAATGGTTCATGAGTAGTCAATATCATAATAGTGTGTTGCTACAACTTGTGTGTGTTTATTTGTTAACATGATGATTAGTATGATTATTATATATGAGGTGAAATTACTATGGTTAGTTTAAATTTAAATCACCTAACTTAGTAATATTCTTTGAATTAAATAAGGGAAGGCATCGTGAAAGAGCATGTCGAGAGAAGGCGAAATTCCTCTCGTTCAAGGGGACGAAAATGCTAGAGAATCGAGCTCCTCAATGGAAGGACGGTTGCGTCAGATGGAGAGCATGAATGCTCGATTATTGGCTATACTGGAGGCTCAGGGACAAAGGTCTGATGATGAAGAAGGAAAATTTTATAAGAGGCTATCATCCCACAGGCCAAGAACCTACGATGGGGAGCCAGATCCGGTTAAGTTTGAGGACTGGATAGCGTACATGGAAAAGCTGTTGAGATCAATAAGTTGTCCTGAGCATATGAAGGTTAAGTTGGCTTCATTCTACTAGAAGGGCCAGCTGAGATATGGTGGAGGACTGTCAAAGAAATTTCCAGCAATCAGACTACACTTGGGACAAATTTCTGGAAACCATACGTCAAAGGTTTTATCCCCAGCTCTACAGAAGAAGAAAGAGAGTGAGTTTCTATATCTCCGGCAAGGAAAGATGACTGTGGTGGAAAACGCTGCAAAATTTATGGAGTTGTCCCGTTTTGCTCCAGAACTAGTCAGCTCGGAGAAATTTAAAACATATCGCTTTTTCGAAGGGTTGAATTTTAAGTACCAGAAGAGGGTGGGGTATTACACCAACTATCAAGAGTTATATGATCGAGCCTTAGAGCAGGAGAGGATTGATCAGAAAGAGGAGGAGTCAAATAGGAGGAAGAATGACGGTAAAATGAATGATGGAGGAATCAAACGAGCGAGAAGTGGCTCAGAACAACAGCAAAGGGGTGAAGGCCAGCAAAAGGCACCAAAGAGGGGAAAAGCTTGTTTTAAGTGTGGAAAGGATCACTGGGGAAAGAGCTGTGAGGGAAAGGAAGTACTGCTTTGGATGCAAGAAGCCGGGTCACAGGTTTAGAGATTGCCCTCAGAAGTCGGGAAATGGTGAAGGCTCCGGGAGGCAAACTGGATTTGTTGGGTACAATCGAGCAGGGGGAATCCCCAGGGTTTCCAAGGTAGGAATGCGGGATTCAATCAAGGAAATCGGGGAAATTCTGGGAAAACCCCGGGCAAAGTATTTTCTATGTCTGAAAGCTCCCATGGGAATCTAAAGGCTCCTACAACTGGAGGTAATGTTATTTCTGGCACCTTTCCCGTATGCTCTGTAAATGCTCATGTGTTGTTTGACTCTGGAGCCACCAATTCATTCATCTCTGTTTCATTTGTTAAAAATTTGAAAAAAGTTCCTTCCCCATCCATAATAAATTTATTGATAGCGTTCCGGATGGAACCCAGTCCTTGTGTGACGTTATGTATAGAAATTGTCCTGTCAGAATTTCTGAGAACGAGTTTATGGCAAATTTGGTTCAGTTTGAACTAGGGATCTATGACGTAATTTTGGGAATGGATTGGTTGAGGGATCATAGGGCAGTGATAGAGTGTACTAGGCGGACCATCCAACTTACAACAGCCTCAGGAACTCAAGTAAGATATGAAGGGGTTACAGTGAAACCTAGGGTACAAATAATATCTGCTCTGAAGATGATGAAGGAGTTAAAAGGGGGGAATGTAGGGTACCTGTGTCAAGTGGTGGACACCACTAAAGTTGTGATGAAACCAGAAGACATACCGTAGTTAAGGAGTTTTGTGATGTATTTCCTGATGAGTTGCCTGGATTACCCCCTCATAGAGTTGTAGATTTTCACATAGACTTAATGCCCGAGTAACACCTATATCTAAGGCCCCATACCGTATGGCCCCGGCAGAAATGGCCGAGTTAAAAACCCAGCTTGAAGAATTACTTTCAAAAGCTACATAGGCCCAGCGCATCACCTTGGGGGGCACCTGTGTGTTTGTTAGGAAAAGGATGGGACCATGAGACATGTATTGATTATCGTGAGATAAATAAGCTTACCATTAGGAATAGGTACCCTTACCCCGAATTGATGACTTGTTTGACCAACTTAAGGGAGCAAGGGTGTTTTCGAAAATAGATCTCAGGTCGGGATACCATCAAATGAGAATTGTGGAGGAGGATATACCCAAGACCGCATTTAGGACTAGGTATGGACACTATGAATTTGTGGTGATGCCATTCGGGTTAACTAATGCCCCAGCAGCCTTTATGGATTTAATGCAAAGATATTTTAAGCCATACCTGGACCAGTTTGTGGTAGTTTTCATTGATGATATTTTGGTATATTCGAAGAGTCCTTTTGAGCACGAAGAACACTTGAGGATTGTTCTAGGGATTTACGAAGAGAAAACTTTAGCGAAGTTTAGCAAATGTGAATTCTGGTTGGAGGCAAGTTTTTTGGGCCATGTAGTGTCTAAGAGAGGAATTTCAGTAGACCCTGAGAAGATCAAGGCGATTATGGAATGGCCAGCACCACCTCTGTGACCGAGGTCCGTAGTTTCATGGGATTAGCAGGATATTATAGGAGGTTTGTTGAAAATTTCTCCCGCATAGCGTTGCCCATCACCAGTTTGATTAGGAAGGATGTCAAGTTCCAATGGACACCGAAATGTGAAGAAGCTTTTCAAGAGCTAAAGCGTCGTCTGACGAGTGCCCCCATTCTGACCCTACCTGATAGCAGGGAACCATACGAAGTTTATAGTGATGCATCATTAGAAGGATTGGGTTGTGTACTCATGCAGAATGGAAGGGTTATAGCATATGCATCCCGACAATTGAGGCCTCACGAAAAGAACTACCCTGTGCATGATTTGGAATTGGCGGCAGTGGTGTTTGCGCTAAAATTGTGGCGACATTATCTTTATGGGGTTCCTTGTAAGATATTCACAGATCATAAAAGTTTAAAATATATTTTCACTCAGAAGGAACTCAACATGAGGCAGCGGAGATGGCTAGAATTAATGAAAGATTACGACATGGAGATTCAGTATCACCCGGGTAAAGCAAATAGGGTGGCAGATGCCTTGAGTCGCAGGCCTAGGCGAGTAGTAAATTCCTTGTTAAGTTTACCCTATGAATTATATGAGGAATTTCAAAGGTTGGATCTGAATGTGGTCAAGAGGGGAGTTCCGCAGGAGTCATTAAATGTATTAACTGCACAACCATCTTTGTTTGATGAAATCCGAGAGAAGCAGGGCCAAGATGAGTTTCTGGCGGAGATACGGGCCAAGATAGGAGGGGGGAACCTTCCGAATTCCACCTGGGCGAAGATGGGAGCATTAGATTGAAAGGGCGATGGTGTGTTCCGGAGGATCCAGCTTTAAAGGAAAAGATCTTAAAGGAGGCTCATAGTAGTCCTTACTCGGTTCACCCGGGGAGGGACAAGTTAGTCCGTAATCTCAAAGAATACTTTTGGTGGAGGGGACTCAAGAGAGATGCTTCTAGATATGTCTCCAAATGTTTAACATGTCAGAAGATAAAATTTATCGAGGTAAGGTAGCAGGCCCTCTTCAACCGTTGCCAGTGCCTGAATGGAAGTGGGAGTCGGTCTCCATGGACTTTGTTGTTGGCCTACCCAGATCAAGAAAAGGAAATGACTCAATATGGGTAACTGTTGACCGGCTCACGAAAACGAGTCGGTTTATCGCTATGAAAAGCACGTGGAGTATGAAACAAATGGCTGAGTCATATGTGAGGGAAATAGTTCGACTTCATGGGGTGCCAAGAACCATAATATCGGATAGGGATACTCGTTTCCTCTCGAGCTTTTGGCAGAGGTTACAGGAGGCATTTGGTTCAAAGTTAAAATTCAGCACATCGTTTCATCCAGCTTCTGATGGTCAGACTGAGAGGACCATTCAAGTACTGGAAGACATGCTTAGAGCTTGTGTAATGGAGTTCCAGGGATCTTGGGAGGACCGGTTGGCACTTGTCGAGTTCTCCTATAACAATAGCTATCAGGCTACCATTGATATGGCCCCATATGAAGCCTTATATGGTCGTCGATGCCGAACACCGATATGTTGGGATGATTATGGGAAGGGGGCGATCGTGGGACCAGAAATGATTCAAGAAACCATGGCGCAGGTTCGAATGATTCAGGAAAGGATGAAAACTGCTCAAGATCGTCAGAAGAAGTATGCTGATGTGCGACGGAAGACTTTGGAGTTCCAGGAAGGAGATAAAGTGTTTCTAAAAGTCTCCCCTACCCGTGGAGTAAAGAGATTTGGGATAAAAGGGAAGCTAAGTCCCAAGTTTATAGGGCCTTATGAGATCCTGAGAAGAGTCGGGGAAGTAGCTTATGAGCTAGCCCTACCTCCTGAGTTAGCCAGGGTGCACAACGTGTTCCATGTTTCGCAACTCCGGAAATATGTTTATGACCCCTCTCACATATTAAGGCATGAACCTCTGCAAATTGAGGAGAACTTAAGCTACGAGGAGCAGCCCGTACGTATTTTAGATCGAAGAGTTAAAGAGTTGAGAGGAAAATCAATACCATTGCTTAAAATTCTATGGCGGAATCACAACACCGAGGAGGCAACCTGGGAGAAAGAAGCAGACATGAAAGCCCGCTATCCTGCACTATTCCACGAAGAAAGTTAAGGTTAGGTTTCTATATCATCGTTAAGTTTCGGGACGAAACTTTCTTAAGTAGGGTAGCATGTAACAGCCCGAAAAATTTTAACCTTAAAAAAAAAAAACATCTCAATCATTCTCCATGTGCGTACCAATAATATCATATGTGCATATTCGTAATGTTATTATAATTAAATTTCTTATGATCATCTGAAGGACAAGTGAAAGTGTTCAATTACCTATGGTAAAGGGGTAATAAATTGTTCTTAGGAGGATGGAAGGAGTAAAATAAACTCTAAAAAAAAAAATTGAAACCAAGTTCTATCTTAGATTTGAGACTTTGGATGTAACATCACTTTAGGCCATGAATAAAGGAAGGAAACTCTAAAAACACTTGTAATATATCCTACCATGTGTGGGCTACTAGTGTACATTTTTTTGGTTGGGCTAGGAAGGGGTTTTAGGGCCCCAAAACATGATTAAGTGAGTTAAGGCTGCTGGACAGCAACCCATAAAATGAAGGATATCTCATTAAACTTATGAGGAAAGAGAAGATTGGGATTCTCAATGGGTAGGGGACAACCCTAGGGTGATACTCCAACTTCCAAAGCCCCTAAATTCGATTGAAATAACCTTGCCCACTTCCCTTTTCCCCATTGCATGCACCCGCCAGAAATAGAGGTGCAATTCTCTTTCTTTTCCTTTCTCCTCTTCGTCCCTTATGAGCATTTCTTTGGAAAAAAAATTTCATCAAAGGATCCTAATCTAGTAATTGATTGAAATTTTGCAGAAAAAGGAGTCTAGGAGTAAAGATCTTTGTAGGAGAATAAGAAGATTTTGAAGAATCATCCTCATACAAGGTAAGAAAAGTTTAAAGTTGGATGTAAGCTTAGTTCGTGAAACTAACTACATGCATTGATAAAACTATGTAGGAACTTGGAGTTTAAAGTCTTTGGAGGTAAAAGGAGCTTAGGAAAACGAATTGAGTGATAGATCAAGGAGATTAAGGTACTAAGAACACCCTCTTTAATTACTCTCTTTAGCTTTGGTGAAATTTTGATGTGTGATAGTTCAATTATGTTTTTTTTTTTTATCAAATTGATGAAAATAGTTCATGCATGTTAAATTTTGAGTTAAGATTTCACTTGCATGTGATTGATTTTGAGTTATAAATACTCTTGATGTTCATCCATGAAAGAGGAGAATTAAGGAAGTCACCTATTATAATGGAAATGATTTTGATAAAAGTATGTATTATTATGCAAATTGTGGATAAATAAAAGTATATATATTATTTTTTTAGGTGATAACTTTCTTTTACAGATTTAGAAGTCTTTTCTCTTCACTCATAATTTAAAATAAAAGTTCTCTTTAAAGGAAATTTTTAGGATTTTAATAAAGTGTTGAGTATTGTTTTCGGATTTTATGTGACCTGTTACTGTAAATCGAAGTTTTGACCCCCGAAACATGGTTTTTAGCCTTTTTCTATTTCACGATAAAATGTTCGTAACCAAAAACTCTTGAGGATAGGTTCAAAAATTTCTCGATTTGGACTCCTGAGAAAGAAGTTAGAAGCATTTTAATGCTACTGTTTTATGCTGAAATTTCTAACGAAAGTTTATATGTTCAAACTAGTTTACTTTGTAAAGGAGGTTTAAATGAGCAAGCTAGATACCTAGGTATATGCATATTTTGTACAACAGCATAGTTTGACTATTTTCCTAAAAAGTTTTACCTTTCATCAACATGGGAAAAATTCAATTATTAAACGAGGAATTTCACGTAAGGTTTAGTACATTAAAACAATGGTAATACTAGGATGAGTGTGACTCCTCCTTTTCCTCTTCTTATAGATGAATATATGTTCTTTCATGTGAGGTAGTGATGTACTATATATTTAAACTACAGATATAAATAGATTATAAATGGAAATGGGTAAAGGCCGGTACCTAGTAAGGTATGGTATGAACAACAACCCTTGGAGGATGGGTGATCTCCTTTCGAACCCTCGCTGGGTGGGTGAAGTCCAGCAAATAATAAGAATGGGACATGTCCTAGTTAAGGCTTGCAAGCATAAAATTTTAAACGGTGGGGTGACGACCTCCAATTGTTTAGAGATAGTCGGCCCAATTATAGGATCCCCTCTCTACTCGTGTTCACTTTACCCAAGTATAATAATGTTTTGATTTGAGGAAGTTGAATGACTCGAATGGTGATCTTCATGATGTAATTTCTTTTTATCACTCTAAGGTTTTGCACATGAATATTGATTCCAGTATTGGTAAATGTATTATTTGTGAAATGCATTGATTTTATTTTA
Source organism: Beta vulgaris subsp. vulgaris (assembly GCF_026745355.1). Classification (NCBI taxonomy): domain Eukaryota; kingdom Viridiplantae; phylum Streptophyta; class Magnoliopsida; order Caryophyllales; family Amaranthaceae; genus Beta; species Beta vulgaris. The sequence goes on along the minus strand of NC_079210.1, from coordinate 17,785,299 downwards.
ACACAACTAGATTTCATGACATATAAGCCACCAAACATGAATTTTGGGGTGGACTTTTGTACTCAACTGTCTGTTGATATTTGTTCTTGAACCTGTCCTGGTGGGGGCAGAGGTGTAATTGTTGCAGGAAGATCAAAGGAGGTGGGGGAACTACTTCTTTAAGTTGCCATGGTCGCGTGGGTTAGCAACATTTTGTGAAGTCTTTTGTTGTTGTGTTGCTTCTTAGACGACCCCATCTTTCACTGAAAAGCATTTTGCTATATATATATTATATATATATATATATATATTATATATATATTATATATATATTATATATATATATATTTGTATAAGTATTTTGAATGGTTTCTTTTAAGGATTATAAATCGATGGTTTGTAATAATAATGTTATAAAGTGCGCTATCTTAAGTATGATTGTTGTAAATCTAGTGTTACCTGCAGCTTGTGGTAGCCCCACTTAGATTAAATATGTGTCCATGACACACGAAACAGGTAATTATGATGCTTGAAAATGTGGGGCTGTTACAAATCGACAGCGACCAGTAAGAATCTTCGCTGCCCTGATGCTGGAGGGAAGGGTCCTAGGAGGTCCATACCCCACATGTCGAAAGTCAAGGGGGTTTGAATAGTGGTCAAGGTGCTTGCAACTTGATGGGGTAAGTTGGCGTACATTTGGCATTCTTTGCATTTCCGAACCATAGCCGAGGCATCCTCCCTCATGGTGGGCCAGTAATACCCTGCTCGAAGTGCCTTGGCGGCAATGGTTTGTGCCCCTTAGTGGCTTCCACATGACCCTCAGTGAGTCTCTCGAAGAACGTAGTCCCCCTCTTGGGGGGTGAGGCAACGGAGGAGGGGTGAGTGAATGATTTCTTATATAACTGCCCTTCGTGATAGGTGAACCAACGTGCTCGCCTTCGAACTCGCTCTGCCTCGAGCTCACCTTCAGGGAGGACACCATCTCGAATGAATTCTATGATTTTGTCCATCCAAGTAGGACTTCTGTCGAGAGTAACCTACTCCCCTATTAATGTTGGGCGCCTTCAGGACTTCCCACATTATGGGTTGAGGCGAGAGATCTTCTGCCGAACTCGCCAATCTTGACAAGGCGTCTGCTTGTTGGTTCTTTGATCGAGGGATATGATTTATAGAGAAGAGGGATAAGCTGGAAATTTCTTCTTTCACCTTCCTTAGATACATCCTCATACTGTCTTCCTTTGCCTCGAACTCCCCTGTTACATGTAAAATGGCTAATTGGGAGTCAGAGTGGGCCTTGAGTTCTCGAGCGCCGGTCGCTTTGCAAAGCTGGATGCCTAAGAGCAGCGCCTCGTATTCGACCTCGTTATTTGAGGCGGCAAAGTCGAACTTGACCGCATACTCAGTTCTGTTGGCCTGCGGATCGAGGATCAGGAGCCCAGCGCCACATCCTACTTTGGATGACGATCCATCGACGAAGAGGTTCCAGGATCCCTTTTCGATAGACTAAGGCCGGGAGGTGCACTCTGCTATGAAATCAGCGAGGGCTTGAGCTTTCATGGCGCGCCGGGGCTCAGATTCTATGCCAAAGTCCGATATTTGGTTGGCCCAATCCGTAACCATGCTCAACTTATTCTTCCCCTCGATCACCTTTCGTATAGGCTGGCTTATGAGAACTTTAATAGGGTGAGCCTGGAAGTAAGGCTTAAGCTTCCGAGTTGCCAGAACCAGGGCAAAAATCATTTTCTCGATTGGGGGATACTTAGACTCTGCGCCTCGGAAGGCGTGACTCACGAAGTATACCGGATGCAGATTCTTCTCACGTTCGGCCACGAGGACCACACTAATGGCGTGCTCAGATACCGCGAGGTACACGAAGAGTGTTTCTCCTGGTAAAGGTGAAACTAACTTGGGAAGACTTGCTAGATGGTTTTTGAGTTGTTGAAATGCTTCTTCCGCTGAAGCATCCCATTCGAATGTTGACTGCTTTAGAGCTCGAAAGAAATGGAGGCTCTTGTCCGCGGATCGAGAGAGAAAACGCCCTAAGGCCGCCATGCAGCCGGTTAGGCGCTGGACTTCCTTAATAGTTCGAGGACTTTTCATCTCAATAATGGCCTGAATTTTGTTGGGGTTGGCCTCGATCCCTCTTTCATCGACAATGAAGCCTAGGCACTTTCCTACCCTTACACCGAAGACACACTTCTTCGGATTCAGCTTCATGTTGTGGGTGCGTAGAGTGGAAAGTGTTTCTCTTAAGTTGGAGAAGTGATCTTTTTCTTTCTTGCTTTTGACGATCATGTCGTCGACATAGACCTCGACAGTCCGATCTGCTTTTCGAACATCTTATTTACAAAACGCTGGAAGGTGTCCCCGGCATTCTTGAGACCGAAAGGCATTACTTTGTAGCAATATACCCCTGAACTTGTGGTGAAGGCGGTATGGCCTTAGTCTTCTGCAGCCATCGGGATCTAATGATACCCCGCATTTGCATCCATGAAGCTAAACAATGCATGGCCGGCTGTCGAGTCAACCAGCCTGTCGATCTTGGGTAGGGGGAAGTCATCTTTCGGGCAGGCCTTGTTCAGGTCCGTGAAATCGACGCACATCCTCCAGGCTCCGGTTTGCATTCGAACCAGGACCACATTGGCTAACCACTCGGTATATTGGCATTCTCGAATGAAACCGGCGGCCAGCAACTTTTGCACCTCTTCGGAGGCCGCTGCACTCCTTTCGGCCCCTTGGTGCCTCAGTTTTTGTTTGATCAGCCTATTTCCTTCTCGAATGTTGAGCCGATGGACCATAAGCTCAGGGTCGATTCCAGGCATCTCGTCAACAGTATAAGCGAAGACATCTTGAAATTCTTTAATGACTTCGAGGATTTGAGTCCTAATCCCTTCGACGACCTGCTTGCCTATTCGGACCGTGCGGTTACGTTCACCATCGATGCACACTTCTTCATCTCGATCCGCATGGCGAGGTCCTCGTACCGCTTTGGCTTATTGGTCATGTAGAGCAGCATCACAGGGAGGGGCCCCTCTGGCTCGGGGCACTTTCCTTTACGGGAGACTGCCTCGTTCTGGCTTTTTAAACTGTTGATGTAGCATTCTCGGGCGGACTTCTGGTCGCCGAACAACCGAGCGACCTTCCCGTGATCCCCCTCGAACTGCAGGAGCAGTTGATACGTCGAGATGGCGGCCTTTACTTTGTTGAGTGTGGGGCGCCCTATGATCAAATTGTAAGGAAGGCTGGTGTCGACCACTAGTAATCATTCCGACCCGCCCCCTTCTCCCCCATTCGTGTGGGCAGTTTGACTGAGCCGAGGGGGTGGACGGATTGTCCCACAAATCCCACCAGCGGCTGGTCGATGTGGGTGAGGTCCTTTTCTTCGTATTTCAGCTTCCTTAGGCAGTCCATAGTGATGATATCCGCAGAGCTTCGGCTATCAATCAGAACTCGACCTACCCGTAGATTGGCTATCTTCATTTCGACAACCAATGGGTCGTCATGCGGGGTTTGTATGGGTCGATGGATGTCTTTGAAGGTCATAGTCGGGCATACTGTGGAAGATGTCGCATCACTCCCGTGCTTCAGGGTGTAGAGGTGCTTTTTGCGAGAGCGGCTGGTTAAGCCGCCCGACGCGAACCCTCCTGCAATGACGCTAACATACCCTGTAATTTCATCACTTCGAGTCTGCTTTTCTTGGCGGGATTCGACTTTCTTCTCTTTTGGATCCTTCAGATGTCGGTTCAATTTCCCTTCGTCGGCTAGCTTGTCTAGCGCTCTATTTAGTTCTCGACAGTCACGTGTAGTGTGACCACAATCGTGATGGAACTCACACCAGAGCCTTTTATCTCGCTTGTTGACGGATGTCCGGATAGGATTAGGCTTTGGCAGGGGGTACTTCCCTTTGATATCCAGATATATCTCTCTTTGATTCAAGTTATACCGGGGGTCATTCCAGTTGTTTTCCAATCGAGGCTTCCTGTCTTTTTCTTTTCGAGGGACATCCCTGGGGTTATCCGCTCGAGGGGTGTATTTGTGCTTCCTCTTTCCGGAGCTAGGCTCCTCATGCGTTTTGCAGATATCGGAGGCCTGAGTGAAATTTTGAGCAAGGTTCATGGCTTCTGAGAATGATGAGGCCTCGCTTTCCGCGAGCTTCAGCTTGAATCTGCTCGATGGATATAACCCGGACATGAGCGCGGTGAATGCGACGTTGTCCTATATATCATAAACTTTTAGCTATTCTTCGTTGAATCTCTTGATGTAGTCGATTAGGTCTTCTTCCCTCCGTTGTCTAATCGACATGAGATGGATACTGGTCATCCGATGTCTTCTACCCGCGATGAAGTTCTGCTTGAAAGCTGCCTCAAGGGCAGTGAAGCTCGATATTCTCCCGGAGGGAAGCTCGATGAACCAGGTTAAGGCCAACCCCTTTAAAGTGGTCAGGAAGAATTTGCACCATGCCGCCTCACTACTGGTCTGAACGCTCATTTGCGCTCTGAAAGCTGCCAGATGGTCGATAGGGTCCGTTGTCCCATCGTAATGATCGATGGGGGGGACTTTAACCTTTCGAGGGGTGAGAGCCCTCATGATGTTCTCCCCGAAGGGCCTGGAGAACCCTAGGTTGCCCATTTGAACTTCCGACTCATGGCTGGACTCGGACCTCGACGCCCGCTGTCTATGACCCCATCGATGTCGGGGCTCTTTCTCTTTTCGAGGCTCTCTCTGCTCCTAAGGCTCCTTCTCCCGAGGTTCCCTCTCCCGAGGCTCCCTCTCCCGAGGTTCCCTCTCTTGAGGTTCCCTTTGTTCCCGGTTATGGCTGGGAGGCGTATTCCTCGCCCTAGATTGCGCTCGTTTTTCGTTCAGGACTTCTCGAGAGTCACGGTTACCGTTCCTCAGGTAACGCTCGTTGATCACGTGTCGCGCGTCCCCTTTGCTGGGGGCGGCCTGAGTTGCCCGTCCAGACACCCGTGGTGAGTTCGGTGGATCGAGGGTTATAACCTGGGGTTGATCGAGGTTCTCTACTCGATTACGATCAATCACAAGTCGAGGCATAGGAGGCAGAGGAGCCCTGTTCGAGGTACCTTCTCCTTCTACACACATCCAATCACATTAATGACACTAACCGCACCCCTAATACCCCACCTCCCACGTCTCCCTACAAAAACAATAATCCTACCCCACCTTGCAACTTACCTTCACCTTTACTTACCTTATTTCCTACTGCCCCTCCTCCTCCCACTCAAGATATCACTCTTTGCATATCTATCCACTCACACAAACCACCCTCTTACCTTCAAGATTATGAAACTCCCTCCTCCATCAGTGATCATTGGTGCAACCATTCCATGCAGCCTAGTATTTTTCATGCATTTGTATCTTGTATGGCCACTAACATTGAACCCAAGAATTATCATTGAACCCATCGATCGATACAAGGCACGCATTGTTGCTCGAGGTTTTTCTCATATACTCGGCGTTAATTTTGATGAAAAGTTCTCCCCCATAGTTAAAATGACAACTATTGGGTGCCTCATTGCTATTGCCACAACTTAAAATTGGGAATTGCACCAACTCGACGTCAACAACGCCTTCATTCACGGTGACTTGTGTGAGGAAGTATACATGAAAGCTCCCGATGGCATTCCCAATTCCGACAATCAAGTTTGCACGTTGAAGAAATCAATTTATGGTTTAAAAGACGCAAGTCCTCAATGGTTTGCTAAATTGACTCATGCTTTGGTCCTTCATGGATTCACTCAGTCGAAAAATGACTACTCCATGTTCGTTCAACACAAAGGGACAGATATTATCATCCTCAGGATTTATGTGGACGACATCCTCATCGCCGGCAACAACATTAGTCTCATCAACAGCATTAAAGACATCTTGGCCCACACTTTCAGCATAAAAAATTTGGGTCTAGATGCTTATTTCTTGGGCTTCGAATTGGCATATCTCCCCGACGGAATCTCCCTCACTCAACACATATTCACCAATGAACTGCTTCATGACAGTGGCCTCGACACATTCAAACTCGTCACCACTCCTCTTCCTCTCCCTCAAACTAAGCAAAACGGACGGTACTCTCTTACCTGATGCCACCCCATACCGCAGCCTCATTAGCAAACTTAATTTCCTAACTCACAGCCGACCCGACCCGATCTTTCATATGTCGTCCAAACTCTTAGCCAATTCATGTAAGAACCACGCACTTCCCACGTGAGAGCTCTCCAGTACATCCTCGCCTACATCCATCATACCAAAGGTCAAGGCATCCTCTTCAAAGCGAAACCCAATTTCACACTTCAAGCTTTTTCCAACTCCGATTTGGGAAGCTTTCCAGATACCCGCAAATCAGTTGGACATCAAAGAAACAGAGCACCATCTCCAAGTCTTCTTTCGAAGCCGAGTACCGTGCCATGGCACAAGCTGCTGCCAAGATCACATGGGTTGTTCGTCTTCTTACCGAGATGGGAACCTTTATCCTCCAATCAGTTACCCTTCACTGTGATAATCAATCTGCCATCCACATTGGCAAAAACCCCGTCTTCCACGAACGGACTAAACATATAGATATCAACTGTCATTTCACTCGAGAAAAGGTTCTTGAGGGGTTAATCCAACTAACCTGTCTTCCTACTCAGTCACAAAATGCAAACATCTTCACAAAGGCACTTCCTTCTTCCCAGTTCAAAATGCTTATGTGCAAACTGGGTATGGTTGATTTTCATCCCCCATATCAGCTTGCGAGGGTAAAGGAATATCCAACACTTTGGCCCCATCCACATATAATTGTATTTAACTTCTTTGTTATTTTTGTTCTCGTATTGGGCCCATGAGCCTAAAGGTTTCTCTGCTCCTTAGGCCTCTTAGGTTTTCCTTTCCTTGTATATATATATTTGTATAGTGCCTCTTTATTTGGTCAATTTTGTAGCATACAATATATTAAATACACACAAAATTATTACGGCTGCCGCCGCATATTTCTCATGTTCTTATTGTTGGGATGATAATCAATCTTCATCACAAATATTTTCAGTATATTATATCCACATTATTGTACATTCGAATGAAAAAGTAGAATATTAAGGTTATGATTTGTTCAACTTATTTTAACTTATTTAAAAAAAGAATAAGTTTATGTAAGATAAGATAAGTGGAATAGAACAGACTAACTATGTTAGGCAAAACAATTAACTAGAATATAAGTTCATATAAGTTAAGATAAGATAAGTTCAGATAAAATAAGATAAGATAAAATAAGATAAGATAAAATAAGATAAGATAAAATTAGATAAGAAAAAATAAGATAAGATAAAATAAGATAAGATAAAATAAGTTTACATTAGATAAAATAAGTTTACATTAGATAAAATAAGTTTACATAAGATAAAATAATTTTATATAAGTCAAAATAACATAATCAAACGAAACCCAAACGCAGATAACTAATAATTGTCACTTGGTTTTTATATACTAATTTTATATTTAACATACTACATTTTTTATTATGTATTGTTGTGAGAAATATATAATACTAAGAGGAATCTATCAGTAGGATGTTTTGTACATATGAATGAGCAATTCACTTCTTACAATGGTTGTATTTATAAGTAAAAATGTCACTGTATATATCTGCGTAAATTCAACAATTGTCGTGGCCAGGGGATATCTTTCCCAACATGCATTAACTGCATGTCAGGTGAAAGTCCATTTCGATGGACTTCACTGTAGCTGAATGATGGAATTGTTATCTCAAAATTCCCCCTTGAATGTCCATCGATAACTCATAGACATTGTCTCATTAAGAACTTTGGTAGGAAAAACCCTGTGGGAAAAATCCATAAATAGGGAAAAGAGTACACCTATTACGTATCCTTATATGCTTAAAATTAATTATCTCATTACAAACCTTGTCATAAAAAACCCAGTGGGATAAAAACTTGATCAAATGAAAAAAGTGTGCAGTGCATAAAATACTCCCCCTGAGTCTAGCATATATCACGAAGATGACACATTCCAAATTTTCGGACTAATTCTTCAAATTTCTTGGTCGGAAGGGATTTGGTGAATAAATTTTCAAGATTCTCATATGATTGGATTTGTTGGATGTTTATCGTCCCTTCCTTTTGGAGGTCATGAGTGAAGAAGAGCTTTAGTGATTCGCTTACTTGGGTGATACATACAGTATTGTCTCCGTAGATGATTGTTGGATTTGTTGTTATTGTTTTCATTCCACATTCTTCTTGGATATTCTTGATCATTGACCTTAGCCATAAACATTTCCTACCAACTTCATAAAGAGCAATTAGTTCTGCATGATTTGATAATGTGGCCATCATAGTCTACTTCGTGGATTTCCAAAATATTGTGGTACCTCCATAAGTAAACAGATATCTGGATTGATACTTACATTAGTGGAGAAAAGCCCATCTGATCCGGTCAAAACTGGACATACCGATCCAGTTTTGGTTCGAATCGAGTGGGTTGGCAGTAGATTGTACAAATTAACTGATCCGGTTCTTGACATGATCAGATCGGTAAAGTGGCTTTGGGTATTCAAAAAAACACTGCATACAAAGCACTGTTGACAGTATTTCGTATGCAGTTCTTTTCGTTTCAACGTTCAGTGGCAAAAACATTGAGTTGTAAGAAAACAAACATTGAGGCCATATCTAATTATTATGAAAATGAAAACAAACTAATCAATAACAATATAATTATTATTATGAAAAGAAAAACAACTTAATTACGAAAAACAAAACTAAAACAAAATATTTACAAAGCATAATTACATGGATGAAAAATAAAAACTATATAACATATATACTTATAGAAATTTAAAAAAAAAAAGTAAGATAATAAATTAAAAATTATAAGAAATTACAAGAAAAAACCTGGCAATTGGGCAATAGTACTTCAATTTGTAATAAATCTACCCCAATTAGTCGATTACTAATCAAAAATTTCAACCTAAAAAATTAAAGAATCTCATTAGTTGCTCAATTGGTGAACAACATATTTGCATACACAATTCCACTAATCCTTAAAATATTACATAGTTTACATTACATCATTAACAAATTACAAGAGGCGAGTTACCTTACCTGTCAATTACACCTAACTCATCTTCTTCTTTAATCTTCAATCGTCAGTGGCCAACAATATCAAATTAAAAAGTTAATAAAAAAAACTGATTAGTAATATAACATAATGAACCACATGGCAATTGAACAATATCGAACAAAGGTAATTTACTTTGTCTCTGGCTCTCTGCTTTCTTCTACCTTCGTCAACCGAGATTTGAGAACACAAAAACCGAAGTGCCGACGAGATGACGAAGGAAAAAAAGCGAAATTCTCCAAATTTCAACCTCCTACTATCTCATTCATCTGGTTTCTTCGTCCCGGATTCGTGAAAACCAAAAACTTCAAGGTATGAATCTTAGTTTCTTTTGTCCCACAATTAGTTGATAATTAATGAATAAATATAGACCGACTAGAATTATTAAGGAGTAGAAAAATTAGCCCTTTATTGAAGATATAATTGAGAAATCAAAATTGATTTTTCCATATCCTTCATAAATGAGTGAAAGAATTTTGGAAAATTGTCAATAGATAGTGAGAAATCAAGAATATGGAAGATTTCCAAAAGATATCAAATTTTGGAAAATTGCATCATATTGTTGGCAATGATATGGACCGAGAGATTAGGGGAAGTTAGAGAGGAGTTGATGAAATGCCGATGTGCTTGTATGTACCAGTTGGGAGAGTAAGCTTTTTCTTTAAAAAAAATGCTGGGCTTTGATATTTTGGGCCCTCAAAATTTTGGGCCCCCTGTGCTGATGGTCTGTTTGCAAAGGCTATTGGTCGTCCCTGGCAATGAGCTAGGATTGTTAATCATGCTGGAAAACGCAATATATACTCGGTTAGGATGGGAAATAAGCATTATAGGTTGAAACCACTTCCTCCTAAGGTGGCGCCAACCAAAGAAGCAAACAAGGCAAATCTATTCTTAACTGTAGCTGAGTTTGTGAAGGATATTAAGGATGGTTGCATAGGGTATGTATTGTACCTTAGAGAGGCTGCACCACCCAAGGATCCCCCAAGGGATCCCACCTTGGTTGTTCCTCTACAAACGTTTGAAGATGTGTTTCCGGATGAACTTCCACCAGGACACCTATTAGAGGCATTGAACATGCCATTGATTTGGCTCTAGGAGCCACTCTCCCAAATAAGGTTGCATATAGATGCAATCCTGAAGAGTCTAAGGAGCTACAAAGGCAAGTACAAGCACTAGTGGAAAATCAATTAAAAAATGGGAAGGAAAGCTGGGTGGAAAATCTGATCCGGTCCTTTAGTGAACCGGATCAGATTTTAGAAACCGAAGACCGGATCAGATTTTAGAAACCGGAGACCGGATCAGATTTTCTTATTTTTTCTAAAAGAAAAAAATGTCACCTGCGTGGCCCATGTTCCTCGTGTGTCTCCCATTTCCTCCCTTATAACCCCAGCCCACCTAACAAACCCTAAAAACATCTCTCTCTCTCTCTCTCTCTCTCTCTCTCATAACCCTATCCCCTCCCTCTCATAACCCTATCTCCTCTCTCTCATAGCCCTCTCCTCTCTCTCATAGCCCTCTCCTCTCTCTCACGCGAACGGGACCCATCTAACAAACCCTAAAACTCCTCTCATCATACCCCCTCTCCTCTTCCCCCTCTCATCAATTCCCTCTCCTCTTACGAACCGTAAATTATCTATCATCATCAACAACATCCTCCCCACTAGACCTTCAGCACCATCTTCTTTCTTCGCTTTTCAATTCGTCATCAACAACCACCGTCGTTTCTTCATCAACCACCGTCATTTCTTCATCAACCACCGTTGTTTTTCGATCTCACCGCCACGAACCGTCCTCGATCTCAACGCTCCTCAGTTTATGTCGCTCATCAGTGGCATTCTCTCTCTCCACTTTGTCGCTCGTCGCTATCAACAACAATCACTCCTCTCATCGATTTTCGTGTTTCATTTTTGTTTCAGATCTAGGGTTGGGTTTTTTTTTTGCGTTTTTAATTTTCATTTTCGTTCCACTTTCTTATTTTCGTCTTTAATTAGCTTTGTTTTAAGTTTATAATTTCATTTATGAATTTTTCTTTTCATTGTTATTTTGAGTTTTTTTCTAGATCTGGGTTTCACTTTATTTTTATTTCCGTATTTTGTTCGATTTTTTTGGTTATATTCTTGTATAAGTTTTCGGTTGATTTTTTTCAGTTTTATGTATAATTTTTAGTTTTTTTAGTTTTAATGTATAATTATTGTTGTATAATTGTTTGTTATCTCAGTTTACTTTAATGTATTCTTTTTTCTAATTCTATGTAAATATATCAACTTTATATTTTTATTTCGTTGGTTTTTATATTAAGTTTGCTCATATGGCTTTGGGTTAGTTGGATGCATACCTTGAACTACATACAAAGTATTGTCAACAGTGCTTTGTATGCAGTATTTTTTTTTTTAATTATTCAAAGTTAATAAACTGGTGCGGTCATGTCAAGAATCGAATCAGTTAATTCAATTATCTAATCCGATTTTGGACCGGATTAGTTAATTTGTATAATCTCCTGCGGACCCATCTGATGCGGACTAAAACAGCATCAATAATCCAGGTTTTGACCGCATCAGATGGGCTTTTTTCACTAGTGAAGAGCTAATTGATCGAGGATATGTTCGAGAAAGTAAAAGCCCTTGTGTTGTTCCAGCTTTGTTAGTGCCTAAAAACGGATGGTACTTGGCGCATGTGTGTGGATAGTAGAGCTGTAAATAACATTACCATCAAGTATAGGTTCCCTATGCCTAGGCTAGATGATATGTTGGACGAGTTACATGGCGCCAAAATCTTCTCCGAAATTGATATGAAGAGTGGATACCACCGGGTGAGGGTGAGAGAAGGGGATGAGTGGAAGACTGCATTTAAAACCAAGAAAGGGTTATGTGAGTGGATGGTTATGTCCTTTGGGTTATGCAATGCACCAAGTTCTTTCATGCGGCTAATGAACGAGGTATTACGCCCCTTTATTAACTCTTTTATTATTGTTTACTTAGATGACATCTTGATTTATAGTCAAACAAAAGCGTTGCAGTTTGATCATTTAAAACAAGTTTTTGAAGCCTTGCGTGCACAACTACATGTTAAGATGGAAAAGTGTAAATTTTTTATCCCTAGTCTTGTTTTCTTGGGGTACATTGTCTCGAGTGATGTGTAAGTGTTGATCCGTCTAAGGTAGAAGCCATTTATTCTTGGCCAGAACCAAAGAATGTACATGATGCGAGGAGTTTTCATGGGTTGGCAAGTTTTTATAGACGTTTTATACGCAATTTTAGCACTATTGCAGCCCCTCTTACCGAGCTTACAGAAAAGGGTGAGTTTGCTTGGACTCACAATGCAAAGAGGGCCTTTGAAGAGTTGAAAGCTAGCCTATCTGATGCACCGGTTCTTGCCTTACCAGATTTTTCCAAATTATTTGAGGTGGAAATGGATGCTAGTGGTTTGGGAATAGGTGTTGTGCTTCTAGAAGAAAAACATCACATTGCATTCTTTAGTGAGAAATTGAATGGGTCTAAACTCAACTATTCCGCTTATAGTAAAGAGTTTTATGCCATTATTCATGCCCTTGAACATTGGTCTCATCATCTTCGCCCTAAGCCTTTTGTGCTTTATTCGGATCATGAGAGTCTAAAACATATACATGGGCAACAAAAGCTTAATGTTGACATGCTAACTGGGTGGAATTTTGGAAATCCTTCACGTTGTCTTCTAAGTATAAAAGAAGGCAAAGAGAATGTTGTGGCGATCCATTGTTTAGGAGGGATATTTCTTGACAATCATGGAAGCTCGTTTACTTGGGTTTGAAATTCTCAAACAACACTATGGTGATGATGACGACTTCAAGGAGTTGATTGCTGCTCCCCAAGTCTCCTATGTTGTTCAAGATGGGTTCTTATTTAAGGAGAATCGTCTATGTGTGCCTAAGTGTAGTGTGCGTGAATTGTAAGTGAGAGAGATGCATGCTGGGGGTATTGCTGGTCACTTTGGGGTGCATAAAACATATGATTTATTGTGTGAACATTTCTATTGGCCTAAAATACTCAAAGATGTTCATCAAGTGATTGAGAGATGCGCCACATGCCAAAAGGCCAGGAGCACTTTCCACAAGGGTTTGTATACTCCATTGCATGTTCCTAGTGTCCCTTGGGAAAGTGTAAGCATGGATTTCATTGTTGGATTACCACGCACAACGAGAAGTATGGATACCGTTATGGTAGTGGTTGATCGTTTTAGCAAGATGGCTCATTTTATACCTTGCCATAAAATGGATAATGCTAGCAATGTGGCTGATGTGTATTACAAAGAGGTAGTACGTCTTCATGGTACTCCCAAGAGTATAGTATTAGATAGGGATATAAGTTCCTTAGCTACTTTTGGAAGCTTGTGGGAACTAAGCTACTATTTAGTACTTCGCATCATCCCCAAACTGATGGGCAAACCGAAGTCACAAATAGAACATTAGGTACATTGCTACGAGGTTCGGTGAGTAAGACGACAAATTGGGATGTTCGTTTGGCTCATGCGGATATAATGGGGCGTCGCCTTCATCTACAACAGGTTCATCTCCATTCCTTATTGTTTATGGTGCTAATTCACATATTCCTGTTGATCTTGTTGATTTGCCACGAGGAGATCTTGTTAACTTTGATGCTCAAGCTCGTCAACAATCATTCATGAAGATATGTAAAGAAGTTAAGTTGCAAATTGAGAATATGAATGAAAGTTATAAACAACAAGCTAATAAGCACCACAAGTCACAAGAGTTTCAAGTAGGTGATCTAGTGTGGTTAAACCTACGCAAAGAGAGATGTCCTGAGAAACGCAAGAGCAAGTTCATGCCAAGGGCTAATAGTCCATTTCGTGTGCTAGGGCGTATTGGTGACGATGCATATAAGTTAGAACTTCCGGAACTACCTTTAATATGGGTGATTTATCTCCATATATACTTGACAAGAATTTGAGAATAAATTCTTTTCAAGAAGGGGAGAATGATGAGGATCATTAGGCGTCAAGAGTTACTAGAAGTGGTAAAGCATTTGGCAAGACATTGTTGGCCAAAAAACTAATGAAGAGCTTAACATGGAGGACTTAGGCGTAGTAGAGCTTGGATTGTCATTTGGACAAGGACCAATGTAACAGCCCAAATTTTTTCGACCAGCTTATAGAGGATTAAACACAGCGGAAGAGACTCTAGTAGAGATAACCCGAACTATTACCATCACACTCACCGAACTACATCGGAGAGTGTGGAACTCAATTCCCAATTATATTCTATTCAAATTAACTTTACAACAATTCCCTGATTCTCATATTCTGTTCCAATGAATTCATATAGAAAATCTGGCAGAGTTTCCTTTGAAAATAGGACAACTCTAAAGCGAGAAATAATATGAACTTGTTACAATTTCAATTTATAAAAATTTCCAGATCCCAAAGCTCATTAACCTCAACGCTTTTGCGGAGCAACAACCAACAGAGAATCAGGAGCACTAACGACTCTTAAATATAAAGAATTAAAACAAAAGATTGATGACTAGCTATTACAAGTCAAGCGTCCTCACTTTGGTATCATGTATAACATTACAGTTATTCTTACATAACATAACAGCTTCAACTCTATAAGGATTACTCACGGCTTCAACCTAAAACATTTAGCATACTGCCACCCACCAAGTGACAGGCCACTGAAATGACAAAACGACATGCACACATCAGCAAAGCTGAATACTAAACTCGTAAATAAGCTGAACACGTACTTTGGTGACTTTTTCTTGAAAAGGACTCAACAATCATGCTCGAATTAATCATACAAGTCATAACAAAGTATAGCATTAGTCATGTCGGACACATACATGCAATACCATCATTCAATTCATTTCATAGTACACCATTGTTCATATAATAGCAAACAAAGCATAGACATAATTCATATATCTTCATTTAATTAGCTTTCAACATATCACATTTACTTATGAGGAATCTAAGTTGACCAACTCTAATATAGGTTATATGACTTATTTCCTTCAATCGATCTCTTATCAGAATTCCAACTTAGATTCTCAAATTCCATATTAATCATTTTCTTATACCTTTACAACCAATTCCTTATCAAGAATTAAACAACATGATAACACTCTATGTCATGATTCCTTATCAGGAATCCACTACTAAAATATGATTCTTTATCAGGAATCATAACAAGATTCGATTCCTTATCGAGAATCCAACATCATTATAATTACCATGATATGCTTCCTTATTCAGGAACCCAATATCGATATTCATATTCAAATACTGAATAAATATTCATTACTTACCTGATATGATTCCTTATCAGGAATCCAATATCGAAACAACTTACCATGATACGATTCCTTATCAGGAATCCATTATCGATATAACTTTCATACTTTGCGATAACATTCTTTTTAACCGGGAGGAAAGAGAATGCGGCGGAGGAGACAAAGTTTACACTCCGACAGTGGGGGTCGTCAGCCAACCATTCGCTTTACTTTTGGCCAATAACCGGGACTAGTCCGGAGTACATTTTTTCGGTGATTTCATCAGTCATCCACAGGTTTCACATTACCTGATATATCACCCAATTTCGCCCCCACAGAGCAATGGACAGGTTTCCCTGTGGGGACCCCAAGGTTCACAGTCCATGGGGCACTGTTCGTGTCACCTCATCCGTCGACTCAAGACAAGGCTACTTTCCCCTTTTAGATTTCTTTCAATTATCATTCATAACTCAATCAGATCATTCATATAACTCGTCCAATAATATTAGTAATTCTTACCATCCTTTGAATAGCCAACCACATTGAAGGTCTTCACTTTAGAGAACTATACTCTTACATATAAATATCTTACACTCTTTCAAACTTTATGCTTATTAATCCATTCTTGTTTCAATGATAATAACAATAGTTATCAAGTAGTAACAACAATCACAATAGGTCTCTCTCTTAGAATTAACTAAGGAAAGTTAATGAATCACTTATTACACCGAACTCATACTCTTGCATACATATAAATAATTTATGCTCTCTTACACTTCATGATTATCAATCCACATTTAGCTTAATACAACAATACTAATAGTGGTTATGAAATAACCACAAAACTCACAATAGGTTTCTTAACTAGAATAAACTAACCAGCGAGAGTAGCCCTGTAATAGCCCTGTTCTTAAGAACGTTTAATTATTAGAAGTTAAATATAATTACTAAGTTAATTATATTACGAATATCTTTTTTTTTTTGAGTTGTGGAGTATGAATTTTATTTGTCATTCTTGTACTATAATTGTTATATTAATTTTATGAAGTTATTAATACATTATTTTATATATCGCGTTTAATGAGCAATTCGTTGATTTGTATTTACCCGATTAGGAAACCAAAGTCGGGCTCCCTTCCTTCCTTTATGTTGTCGGTTAATGAAGTAAACCCCCCCCCCCCTAATTCTTTTGGTCGACATTTCTCCAAACCACAAAGAAACCCATTTCATCCAAAACCTCAAAACCCTAAAATTGAAAAACCTGAAAACCCGTGAAACCCCAGCCCGTTCTCTGCCCTTCGTCGGGTGTGCCTCCTTCAACAGAGTTTTCCGTTCCTTTTGTTCGCGTCGCCGTTGTGCTGATGTTGTTGTTGTGTTGAGGAGGTGGTGCCGCCAATATGTTTTTCGCCCTTCCCTAATTCTTGTTCGTTCTTGCTACTGCTTGGTTGTCGCTGTTGTGGCAGCTGTTATGGTCAAAATCTGCATGACATGACGTCAGACGAACAACATCTAGACAATAGATTATTAACGTAATAACACTTGGAAAGACAGTTGAGTCTGTCTGCACAACAAATGAATGACGTCTAGATGACAGTTAATTCCGTCTAGACGACAGTTGAGTCCGTCTGGACGACAGTAGAGTCCGTCTGGACGACAGATGAGTGATGTCTGGACGACGGACAAATGACGCTTGGACGACAGGCAAATGACGCTTGGACTAGAGACGAGCGACGTCTGAATGACATATCATAAACGTCGTGACGACAAGAAAGTGACATCGCAACGACAAGAAAGTGACGTCGCGACAACAAGAAAGTGACGTCGCGACGACAAGAAAGTGACGTCGCGACGCAAGGTGAGTATCGACGCGATGCAAGGTGAGTATTGTTGCAAGCTCAAAATATTTGAGTGAAGAGAATTTTTTTTTTCTACTTAAGTTAAACCGCTACTTGAAGTAGCGGTTTACCTGGGCAAAATGTTGCAAGCACATATCAAGTAACGGTTTACTGAAATCCCCAAATCCAGAGTTTGATATGTGCTTGCAACATTTTGCCCAGGTAAATTGCTACTTTAGATAGCATTTTATGTGTATAAACCGCTACTTGAAGTAGCGGTTTATTTTAAAACAAACCGCTACTCTGAGTAGCGGTTTACGTGGGCAAAAACAAAACAAAAAACAGTTTCTCGCGTGCCGTCCTACGTGGACGGTACGCAGGGAATTTTATTTTTTTTGGGCATATTTCTGGAATTAAAACCCACTTTTGCATTATTCAAGGAAAAAATTCACATATATTATCTCTCCCTGATTTATATCATTATAATTATACATAAAAATACAAACAAAAAAAAATACCAAAATAGCGTACAATATTAATGAAGCAAAAAAATACGAAAATAGAAAACAAAAAAATACGAGTGAAGAAAAAAAACGTCCTAAAATGCACTTAAAGACATATAAACAATGATATTCATGTGCATTTTTCGTCATTCTTCCGGGGAGATTTAAAAAAAATTATCTCCTACTTATGTATTAGGAGATCTATCATTAATGTCATGAGGAGGAAAAAGAAACCGACTATAAGGAATAACTAGAGCCTTATTTTCCTAAAATCCCCCTCAAAAGAAGAAGATTAGGATGGAGGATGGTTGTTGTCGGCATAGAACATGGTGGTTGAAAAATTGAGAGAAAAAAATATGAGTTTAGAAAAAAAAATGGAAGAAGATAAGGGATGTGGTGAAAATGAGGATGGGTAATCCGCTTTTTATAGAGGGTTATCCCTAACTGTGCAATTCATCTATAGTTAAAATATATAAAATTTTATAAAATTTTAAGATCTCTTAATTGGCAAATATATGTTAGAACAATTACTATATGGAGTATTAGATTTGTCTACTATTATGCATGTTGGTAAACTGGTGATATGCTATATGTAACTGTAAATGCCAAAAAGATAAAATATTAGAGACAGATATAAATTATAATACTATAAATGCTTGTTTCCAACACACATATAACATTATTGTACATATAAATGCTTGTTTCCATATAAGCGGCAAGTTCAAAAAAAATTAACCTGTTCATATAGGGGGTTCAAGAGCAAAAAGAGTAACGTAAATAAATATCCTTGTCCTCCATGAAGGTGGCGTTATTATTAAATTATCTATTTTCTGGGTTAGCGGCATGATGACGTTGACTACTAGTTTCTTCCTGTTCATCTCTATCTCTTTTATTATTTGGTGGGGGTTGATTTTCGGTTGGTTGTATAGGAGGGTTACTATTGGTATTGGGAACAAGAGTCTGTGGGTTCTCTCTAGTTTGAGTATTTGTATCGTCGTTGAGGTTATTGGGTTGGGGTTGTCTTACAGTAGCCCGTGTTGGGTTGGTAGTGAAAGGCACATTATTTCACTTTATCCAAAAATACACCTGAGACAAATACATTGTGTAAGACAATGTTAATCTCGTTACTTTGTTGATCAATGTTCGGGTAGCAAAGGATTGGGTTTAGAGAAAAAAAAAACATAACTTGAGACAAAATGGATCTAAAGCTTTTTAAGGATACCTTTTTTTCCGGTAGCAAGCTCGTGCTTATTACGTGTTGTGAGGAATATATATAATAGGGAGAAGATACTGAGAATAATGTACAGTAAGATGTTTTTATATATGAATGAGCAAAATTCACTTCATACAATGGTTGTATTTATAAGCAAAAATTTCATTATGCATATCTGCATTCAACAATTGCAACGGTTAGGGGAAAACTTTCCCAACATGCATTAATTGCATGTCTAACAAGTGTTATAAATGTTGTAGTCTACTAAGGAAATATGTATGCCTAGATCTATTAAGGAAATAGTCTACATCACATTTTGTGCTACTTCCCCCTAATTGTCAAAAATTAACATGAAATTATCGTATTATCTGTCCCCCTCTTCCAAAATTGTTAATGTGTTGCAAATTTACCCTTCTTTTCAAAATTTAATGCCAAAATTGTGGTGTTACTTCTAGGTCACCACCTCATTTTCGTTAATCTCCTTGTATGGTTTTTACTTTTTATATCCACAAGACCACAATCACTACAAAATATTCTGCCAACATCATTCTCTTTACTAGTACGAGATGAGCTTCTTCTATCTTTTAATGTTTCAGATGACTGGTAGCCCAAATAAATGCAAGATATATTAGGTTACTATGTTGGCTGATTAGCACAGTTTTATAATAAATCTGAAGACATGTAGCAAAAGCATTTTGATGGAAGTTTTATCATTACACACATTTTTGTAATAAATCTAAAAACAGCTGTTAGCGCAAGTATTCTGACAAACGCAGCTATGCATCAAGAAGAGAATCGAGCTTCCACAAGGCACAATAAAAGATAACCTTAATCATGAAAACACCATTAATAACAGCAATTCAGCTTCTCTATTTAACAGCTATCCATGAAAATAGCAGTTCCAAGTTCCAACTAGTTATCGTAAAAGTAGCAGTGAAAAAGCATTCAAAGCATTCCGCTGGGGCTTAAACCTGCCATAACTTTAAACCTACCCATGCTTAATAAGAGAAGTGAAAAAGCATTCAAAGCATTCCGCTGGGGATTAAACCTGTCATAACTTAAAACCTACCCATGCACACTAGTGATCTTTTTACAGAAGGGGTAACATAGGCATACTAAAGTGTCAAATCACTTCAACAAACCAGAGTGCAAAAGCTAAAAACCAGCTACCATTACCAGTCAAGCGCATCACTTTCCAAGTGGTCCTAAGTATTTACACAATAACACAACCATAGGCGAAACAGACGAGCCTTTTTAACTTAGCCAGCCGTCATCTTAGGGTTTAGCAGAAGAACATGGAGCTTGCAACATTTTCCTGCAGCCTGGGCAGCTGAGGAACAGGGACTGAACCAGCCGAAGTCACACCGCCATGGCTAGAGGAAGTCTCAGAAGTATCTTCAAACTTCATCCACTGAGCCATTTGTGTGGCAGCCAAATGGGCATAGCAAACCGGGGAAACTGCACAAAGAAAAGATATACAAAATTACTAATGTTCTCGTATGGGTTAATTTGCTGCAAAGTACAAAAGGAACAATTTCAAGGCCACATACCAACAGAGATAGCAGTGGTACTCCTTTGGTATCTGTAACATTATTCATTATTCATTATTCATTAGCTAACGAGACAGTGAACCATTAAATGAAAGACAATAGGAGTTGAGGCAGAATAAACTTACACATAGGACAGAGAATGAACAAGTTCCTGCAAATCATCAGGTGAGAAACCAATCTCATCCAGTAGGACATGATAGTGGGTAGGCCTGGTTGTACCCTACAAAGCAAAATCAAATTTTCTATGTTAGCGCGACTCACACCATTATAAAGCATAAACTAGGAAAAGTAGCAAGCCACCAACAGACATCACAATCCAAGAACAAAGCCAGGCTTTCTAGGTGCTTACAATCATTCCTGCATGCGCACAGAGGTAGAAGTCATAGGTCCTTGGATGGCAGACATTGTTATCAATTACAGTCCCTGCACAACATAAGAGAATATTAGAATTTTGCACAAGAGATAACAAGTAACCACTACCTTCCCAAGAAGAAATATACCTGGAGGAACATTTTCTGGGGCACCATTCTGGAAAAACTTGGTGTGGTGATTTTTCTGAGCCACAATAACCAGAAACTTTGGATTCCATTTCTCATCCAGGAATTTGCAAGACTGCACATTAAGTGTTGCAAATGTTAAATGCTAAGTAAGCATAATTGTAGGAAGAGCACCTAGAGAAATCTAGATAGTCAAAGGTTAAACCTCGATGATTTTGTCCAACTCAATGTTCAAGACTTGGTTGAATTGGGACTCACTGACTCCATCCCTGCATTGATCAAGAGATGGAACAAAAGAAGATTAAAAGTTACTAAAAAGATTTTTTTTAAAAAAGCACAAATATCTTACTCCCTCAGTTTTTTTTGTTACATATTCCATATATGGGTGTTTCTTTTTACTTGCTACATTTCCTTATTTGGGATACTTGGCCCACCATAAAGTATTACTATTATATTTGTTTCTCTTTTTCCACCCAAAAGTACTACTTTTTCACCTTTCCCCATTATTTTACATTAAATGGCTCAAAAAGTACTCTCCCAAAAGCTTGAAAGTGACATTGCCTTAATTGTTGTGCATTATCAAATATAGCAAGTTTTTTTAAAAAAAAAAGGGAGTAATAACTAGTAGAAGCAAACCTCATACCTAAATATGATTATATGCTCCGGCTTCCTTTTCCCAGAACTGACATAAAAATCAAGCAAAAGCTCCCTGGTGACAAAAAGAGAGTGACCGTGTCAGATATACCGCATAACAGGTGAGACCAGTACCCCAAGGCCCAAACATACCTCATTATTCCCTCATCTTCAGTGTCAGACACAGGTTTGAACAAGTTGTCTATCATCTCAACTTTGGGAGATTGTGTCCTGACTGATGCCCTGTATCGCGAAATTAACGGCCATTGCCTGGAGCTGACAACCTACAGAGCAAACATCAGGCAAGTCCAATCACAATTCCAAACATACCTTTTGGTGTCTTTTTTCCCTGTTCTTTTCTTTGTTCATAGAGGGAGGAAGAGCAGTTTAGCAAGATACATACAGCTGCAATGGATGGCACATCAGAATGCCCTGGTGATCCATGGGAGACGTCCATCCCAAGAATTATTGTGGGAACTTTGGAAACCAGAGGGATAGAAGGAGTATGCTCAACAGTCAACATTGAGTTCAGACCACCAAGCTGCACAAGGAAAATTAAAAAAGAAAAAAAAAAGGAATTATAACCCACAGAAATTTGCTAGATTTCACCAAGCATCTCCACCCACATTAAGCCTCACCTTCGCATTTATCTTCAAAAGCAGGTTTGTAAGATACTGATCATTAACCCTAGTAGGAGACATACACTGTGTAACAATTCCAAAATCAGCTAGACACTTCTTCTTCCAGGGTCCTATAAGTTAAAAAGACTATTATAGCACAGCACTTCGAATCTAACAAGAGAAATGTGAAGGAAAAAAAAAAAATATTACCATAAACATCACAGTTCTTCCTCTCAGGGAGAAGGCATAGAAGAAATTTAGGAGCCCCAGGTAGTTTTGATTGTACATTCTCAAACATTTTCTCCACTCGTACAAGTGGTGGTGCACGTCTATTCTGTACGTTCTCCTCGAACACATCAAATGGTGCCTCAATTGCCTAAAGACCATTTGTCAGTCAGTACATAAAGGCTAATCCTTTCATAAACTAGAAGGAAACTGTAAAAAGTATAATGCCTACTTACAATGCCTTTCATTTCACCACACTTTATCAGATCCCTGACAAGATTCCTTGTATCGCATCGAGCAGAGAAGTTCACCACTGCCCAGCGCTCTATCTTGGTAGGATCTACTAGTTTCTGCACAAGCTCAAAATATTTGAGTGAAGAGAACATAAAACACCAAAGCTATCCAATTTAAGAAGCACACCTTGTTGTTGAAATTCCACCGCCCATTACGGGGGAAAAATTCATCTCCATTTCCAGCTTTCAGCTGTAACCAAGTCACAGAAATGATTATGAGAATTCCTACTTTAGTCAGCATTGCTTAAAGATTTCAAATCATAGTATCAAAAGCAACTAATTTTTAACAGTCGACAAGTTTTAAAAGTTATCCAGCTGAGAGCACGGACATTTACAATGCCAATACATGCAACCAAGATACCTTAGGAGCTGAAAGGACCCGACCGTTGATTTGAGTGAATCCATTACTGATTGAAATGCCACAAGAACGAAGCATCGGTTCAGCATCATAATTACTGACCTTCAGAGCCTGCATCGATGAAAAAAATGCAAAGTCAAGATCTAATCAAGGTATCTTTTCTTTAACATGCCAGAAACATGCATTAAAGCATCATGGGAACTGACGTGAGATAGCACACTCATTCTCTCTTGGGGCTTCTGTCTAGATTTCTCCACCAATGATGCTCGCTGAAGAGTGGATAAAGATTTTGTGTAGCGCTGAAGTGAAACCAAGGAGCAGAGCTGCAAAAAGATAAAACAAAGGAGAAAATCGCATGTAAAGAAAAAAGAGATGATAAAAACTCAACACATCATGAATACGCAGAAACTACCAATTAACTTTAAAATCTAAACTCACCTCCAAGGGGAAGTAAGTTGGCCGCTTAGGCTTGCCAACATTGATGCATGGCAAATCAGCAGAGTAACGCAAGTCTATGTTGCGATGATTGACAAAGTAATCATAAACTGTAACCTCCAATGCTTCAGCTTCTCCATTCTCTTGTCCTCGTTGCTTCAATGTAAACCTACATTACAAGTATAAAGCAGAAGATTTCATTCAATTGTTTTATAGAGATACAAGTGAAAACACAAGAATTGATCCGTGATGAGAGAGAGAAAGCTACGTCTGTTCTTTGCATGGCCTCTCACTAAGACCAGTTATCTTAAATTCCTGATTCGAAGTGGTTGCCTTGATCCTCAAATTCTTTAGCATTCTTTTTGCCTGCACCCAAAAGAACAAAAATTACAAAACATTACATATTGAAGAAAACAATCAAAAGCTGCTCATAGAGCAGAAAATGCCATTACCTTGGCCCAGTCAATAGAGAACGGATCTCTAACATTCTGATTGGCAATCAAAAAATCCACCACTGGCCCTGGTTGAATAATCATAGTAGTAGACACATCTGCACAATATCAAACCACAATCAGCACTTGAAACCAAATAAAGCATGTATTTGTGATAAACCTAACAATCTAACCAACTTACCTATGTTCAGAGACAAGCCAGACTGAGTGCCTCGGAAACTAGAGTGAAATCCTCGGCAACCAAGAACACCACCCCC
Source organism: Beta vulgaris subsp. vulgaris (assembly GCF_026745355.1). NCBI lineage: Eukaryota > Viridiplantae > Streptophyta > Magnoliopsida > Caryophyllales > Amaranthaceae > Beta > Beta vulgaris. The sequence goes on along the minus strand of NC_079210.1, from coordinate 17,761,063 downwards.
TACATCTGCGAAGTTTTTTGGATCATTGTGAAAGAAAGATTGCCGAACTAACAAACATCCCCTGCAGGAAACAAGACACTGTAAGGAAAAAATATCAACAAGGGTGCACATGAATCAACATCCTGATGCAGTCAAAGATCCATACTGTTTAGCAGCATGCTGTCTCAAGATTATATCAAGAACTCTCAGAGCTTCCATACTATTCTCATTTTCCTGGCCCCGAATCACATTTGTTATAGCCTGCATTGGAATCTTGGCAGCAAAGCTCAGTTCAACTTTGAATGTTTTCGACTGGTACGGGCGTCGTACTCTCTTACGGTCAGTCTCATTTGGACTTCCACGACCTTCAGGACTGGCATTGCCATTGTTCCTTCGGCAAAAGAAACCGAGTATGAAGACAAAATATAATAGACCAAAAAATCCCAACAGTTTCAGAGAACAAACAAGCTCTGACAGTTTATTATCCTTTACCTAGCTGAAGTGACATCTTCTAGAACAACAGTGAACTCCAGCTTATTGCCAGGAAGTGCCCCAACAGTAAACAAACTCTTTTCACCATCATATGCAAAATCCTTGCCAGCCAACTCGGTGTCATAAGTTTCTTGCACCCTATCAAGCACTTTTCTTCCAACTCCCTTGCCATCGACAGGGCGACCATCCTCATACATGAGATTGACCTGTGTATATTACGTAGCAGAGTTAGCAAATATTAGGTATTAAGATTACCTATGTAGCACCAAAGGGGAGATAGAACATACACTGTAGTGGAAAAAATGGCCATCTACATTAGAAACGTTAACTTTGAAATGATTACTCAGCAGCTGAATTTTCTGTCCTCTAGTTGCAAGACCTTTCCTAGCCATAGGGACACGCTTCTTCTTAGGTGGATCTGATTCCACTTTAATTGGTACAACATCAGGAGGAATTTCAGCTGGAGGCGGTGGAGGAGGCGGCAAAGCTTCTGCTGATCCATTTCCATCATGTGAATCCATACTCTACCACCGGTCTATATTAAGAAGCAATGATGATCAGTAGACCTCGTACAAGCCGTTACAGATGCAAGTCACAGAAAAATGTTATAGGAAGTCAATTTTGGAGAACGAATGAATCCCACAACTTTTGTGATGCGAATATAACTTTAGGAAATACAAAAATAGGTAAGTTCATGGCCTTCATGCACCAATCATAATCAAGCATCAAGTAGATAAGACTTTGAAAAGAAAAAACATCATACAACCGAAATATTCCAAACTGCCAAAACTCTAATGTTCACACCTTCAGAACATATAATTAGTGAGATATTAGAGATATTCCAAACCCATTTTGGAACAAAGTTATTCAAATAACAACCAAATCGAGTCAAAATTCATACAAGGGAAAGTTCTGCAATATTATATAATGAACACTTTCAAGTGCAAGCTACTGAGAAGTCCAATCAAGCAATGCATGCACAAGTTCTGCCAGGCCTAACTTTATAGTCCAGATACAACACCAACATAATTACATAAATGAAACTTTACCATGCCAGACAAGGCAAAATATTCATCACAAGGCAAAATATTCATCACAAAAATATATCATCACACAGATTTACTCAAGTTTCTCATGCAAGAATCGTCACGAGAAAAACTTTCACTTAAACTTCAGAAACTGATATAAATAAACCCCAATACAACAAACACACTGTATCAAATTCCATAAGTTAAAACATATAACAAAACCATAGCATGCAAGTAAATAATGATCAGAAACATGGCCTAAAAACATATGACCCAAATTTTAACATGCAAAGAAGTATAAGCAATTTTTGTCAAGGAACATTACCAGATTGCAAAAGAACAGTTGCTTCCAAACCTACACCCCCTGTCACAAATCAAATATAAAGGTTTGTGAGTTAAAGCTAAACAGAAATTTGGATTCAAGTAGAAGATAATTTAGTAAAAAAAAAAATAGTCAAAAATTTAAAACAATTCTGAAAACAGATAAACTCAAAAAACCCAACAGACAATGAAGCAAAAAATCACAACAGAAACACTAAAGAAAGAGGGTGACATTGCATAAAACAGGACAAAAAAAAAAAACTGGAATCCGTTTAGTCAACACAAAAGCCATCTAAAACAAAAACTTATAAAAAGGAAAAATCAAGAAGAGCCAACAAATCAAAAAATAGCACAAAATTATACATGCAAAAAAAATCCACTTTGAAATTCCACCAAAAACATAAAAATTTTCCAGATGAGATCAAAAGGACACAAAATCGAACATATCGAGTAAACTGTAAACTCAAATAAAACCAAAAATTACAACTGCATTATACAAAATCAAACCCAAAAAAAAACCCCTTCAGCTGTCACAAAAAACTTAGAATTTTGTCAAAAGACAGATCAAAAACACACAAAATCCAAAATATCGAGTACACCAACAAACATAAAACCAAAAATTATAACTGCATTATACAAAACCAAACATAAAATAAAATACCATTTTACATATCACCATAAAATTGAAAAAAATTCATGAGAGAGATCAAAATGAGCCAAGAAATTATTAGGGTTTTTTTAGCACTTACAGAGAGAGTGTGTGCTGACAGAAGGAAAAACCCTAGGAAGGAATCTAAACAAAGGCTAGCAATTGAAAAGAGTGATCTCACTTCCAAGGTTTATTGCCATTTATCCTAACAAACGTGAGAGAGAGAGAGTGAGACGAATGGTTACCCGAATTCCCGGTTTCCGGTTTTTTCACAGTACCAAAATCCTCGGAAATCTCTATTATACCCTTCTCGTGTTTGGTAACGTATCAGTATTTCAACGGAAGAATATGGAATCATTGGATACTTTTCTCGATTTACCATATGAATTACTTTATTTTGTCGAAAATGATATAAAAGCTCTGGCCTTCTTTGGCAAATATAGGTATGTATTGGTAAATGATTTTTTTCATTAGTTTTTGGCTTTATAATTTAGTTAAATAACTAAAAAAAATATTTGGTTATTGGCTTTTTGGTTGGCGAAAAAGCTGGTTTTTAAGCTAAAATGAAAAAGCTGCCTGGAGCAGCTTTTTGGATTGTCTTTTGGCTCGTTGGCCCACAAACTCGCTAGTAAACAACCAACGGCTACAATTAATTTGCCAAATTCTTTTACAAACAGCTAGCTTAAACAGCCAACTTAAAAAGCCAATACATACAGCCAATACTTTCAGCCAGTCAAACAAGCCAACTAAACCATCCAACAGCCAATAATTGATTGCCAAACAACCCCATAGTTTAGAGTTTAGTTGCTAGAGTTTGGAATTTGTTGTTAGAGTTTTAACTTTTTGTTCAGCAGATTTGACTGCTGATTTGACAACTTTTTTATAAATGTGTTTGGTAAAAATTAACTAATTACTAAAAGTTTATTGTCATTTGTTTGTGTAAATGATATTTATAGACATTTTAATACATATGTGTAATATTATTATTAGAGGCAAAAAAATCATTAAACATATTTCTACCTAATTCTCTAAAGAAAAAGCTCTTTCATTTTGAGAGTTTTTTTATTCAAAACTCTCTCTGAAACTCTCTTTTACCAAACACCCCTTTTAGAGTTTTTATCTAGTCAAAACTCTAAAAGTGGCCTAAATCTCTCTTTTTGCTCCAAAACTCTAATTGCCAACATAGTACCAAAATCTTCGGAAATCTCTATTATACCGTTCTCTTGTTTGGTAACGTACTAGTATTTCAACGGAAGAATATGGAATCGTTGGATACTTTTCTCGATTTACCATATGAATTACTTTATTTTGTCGAAAATGATATTAAGGCTCTATTTTTTGGATTGATAGTTTGAATTGAACTGAACTAAATTGAATTTGTCTGAATTGGAGTGACCTGAAATGAATTTATTTGAACTGATTTGAATTGAAGTGAATTGAGTATTATTAATAATTACTCTCTATGTTTTTTTTATCATTCTCACTGAAAATCTTGAAACTATTCATTATTAGAGAGAATGTTCTCAATTTTTTTCAATTTATAAAAAAAATAGTTTTTGTCTCAGGCGATACGTCCCGAATTATTTACCAGCGTACATTTGAACTCTTCAAAAATAGAAATTGTATCTTGTATTTAAATGATGTTTTCCATCACAAATAACAACATTCGTATTGTAGTTTAATTGGTTAGTGCATTAACATATCAAATAAGAGGTCATGGGTTCGAGTCTTGAAACAAACGTTTTTTATTGTGTGGGGGAAAGTATATATATATATATATATATATATATATATATATATATATATATATATATATATATATATAGGTCATGTGTGGTCTTGTTTGATTTGTCAATAATAATAGTAATAATAATAATAATCATGATGATAATAATAATAATAATAATAATCATGATAAAAATAACAACAACAATAACAATAACAATAACAACAATAGCAATAACAATAACATATAATAAATTGTAGTATAAATTGGATTTAATTAACTGAAATGAAGTTGTCTAAACTGAACTGAATTAAATTGAAATGAATTTGTCTGAATTGATTTGATCGGGAACTGAACTAATAATGGATAATGGATTTTGTACAAACGGGTATTAATGGGGTTTCAATCGTTTGATAAAGGATATTGACGTTGTTTTTTTTATAAAAAAAAAGACATTTACGTGTTTTGGAATAAAGGATTAAAGGGGTGATGTTTTTATTTGAGGGGAAAAGGAGTGAGCTTTGGGTAAAGACGTAAAGTAACAATGCTGGTGATCTTTTTAAACACAGTGGATTTTGGAGGAGCCACGTGCAGGTGTTTATGTTTTGGGTTAATGTTTTGTTTTTAAATTTTTTATTCTGTAGTTCCTTCCTTTCTTGTTTTTATTATTATATTTTGGTGTATGCTTACGAGGTGGTTGGAAATTTGGAATTGATTAATCGTGCCATTATGCCAACTGTAGATTAAAATAGTGCTACTACTCCACTCATAAGAGAAGAGCTTGAATATGTTAGCATCACTGCATGTATGTGTGCATACAGCATAGTGCACGGTGCACCCAACAGTCACCACTTTCTTGTGTTCTTCCTAAAAATTATGAAAAGTTATTTAACCATATTTAATCTAATACTTCCTCCCGTTGCTAAATATCCTTCTTTTTTTTTAAAAAATGTGTTTAAAAAAAAAATTCCGTTTTTTACTTTATTTTTTATTTGACAATTTTATTCCCCTTTTTATTTTTTCACTAGTTATTAGGTCCGGGCTATGCCTCGGGTAAGAAAAATTTCATTTATTAATATTGTATTTTGATATAATAGCACTAAATACAACTTGGTCTAGTGGTTAAAACTTTAGTTCATGAACTTGACGTCACGGGATCAAAACCTATACTATGCAATTTCTAATTTTTTTATTGTACATGAATTACATGAACTAAAACTCTCTAGGGAGAGCGCCACGTGGCACCGTTTCTGGTTTGCACACGCCTTTTAATATATTAGTACTAGTTACATATGCACGCGATGCGTGCGTCGACGATTTTATGTAGTTATATACAAGTGGACATGTTTTTTTATCTAAATTTTTTTGATAGTGATGTAAATTATTGAGTTTCTTTTGTAGATGTTATTATCTTTTTAATTTACTTTTCAACGACTTTAGTATAGTTCTTTAACAATTATAAATGTTAAAAAACCATATTGTTTAAACTTTGTAAATATGAAATATTATTTTATCACGATATGTTTGCTAACTATTTTTGGTTGAAGATTCTAATTGATTTTGTGAATTGATTGTGTCATTCTAGTCGTCAAGTTATTAATGGTATTGCATATTCCATTCATATGGCAAGTTAAATTATTAAAGGGTATTTTAGTCACTTCAAAAGAGGATACCACACCACCTCCCTTGGCTTATATAATAGAGATAGATGTCCCAATTATATGGTCATCATTACACTATTAATTCAATTTTACTTCTTTTCTCTCTCCTACGTACTTTAATCCCTTTTTATTTTTTATTTTTTTTTACCATTTCCTCTCTCCTACTTACCTACCCCAAACCTCCACACAAATTGATCCTCCTTGGTATCTATCGTAACAATAACAAGGAAAATCTTTTGAACCGGAATAAGTACTTTTTATAGTAGTTTATTGTAGATACTAAAACCATATTGTATAAAACTTAAATGGATTCGGTGTACACAAACTTAGTGTGTATTGGATTGGTAATTGATAGTAACATCATATAATAAGTTTCATAGAGATGTAGTAAACTTGTACTAGTTCTGTTTCAAATTATAAGACATGTAAACCACTTTTACACATATCAAGAATTTAGTTAGATTTGCATAGGTAATAAGAATCGACATCAAATATTATATTGATGATACAAAATAACCTATAATCTTATCTTGATAGTGTGAAATTGCATTTAATTTTACATTGTAATTTTAGAATGCCTTATATTTTGAAATAAGTTTTTTTTAGCTAAAATGCCTTATAATTTAAAACGGAATGAGTATATAATATAGTAGATTATTAACGAAAAACATATAGTGTAGTTATATGCAACATAGTGGAGGATTTAAATTAATATTTTAACATGCAGGAAGATGTAGGTTGTGTAATATATATAGTGACACATGTTTTAACATATAGAAAGATGTAGTTTCTGCATGATATAGTTAGTGTCAAAATGATAAATGTAGTAATTGTCTGAATGATATAGTGGATTGTTCATAAATGATGTAGTTTATGCATGATATAGTATGTTTCTGAATGATATAGTGAATTTCTTCATGATATAGTGGAATCCTGAACGATATAGTGGATTGTTTACAAATAATGTAGATTATGCATGATATAGTATGTTTCTGAATGATATAGTGAGTTTTTGCATGATATAGTGTGAATCTGAATGATATAGTAAGTTTATGCATGATATAATGGGTTTTTGCATGATAATGGACTTATGAATGATATAGTGGATTGTTCAAAAATAATACATGTTTTTAGCCTGGTGCATGTTAATATTGACGTGAACCGGGTCCACCCAAGTAAGATTGAAATTTATTAGTCTTTTATATTAAAACTTGAGCTAAAAAATATGATTAGCCCAATTTAATTAATGTATCCCACTTAAGTGAGCACTCATTATACTTGTCTAATTAAATTTCATATAATTAATTTTTTTTTCAAATTAGTTTGAATACTTTTTTTTCATCTATCCCATATTAATTTGAATACTTCCACTTTTAGTAAGAACCCATTATTTTTTATATCCTTCGCCCCATTTTTAAGAAATGGGACAAGTATATTGGAAAAGTCTAGATCATATGTCCTACTGAATATCCCTACTTTATGTCCCAACTCCTTCTTCTTCTAACACAACACCAATTTTTTTTGTCATACTTATTGTAAGGAGAAGAGATTGAAATGCAAGATAAGACACAAAATAAGACAAAATATCCTCACAGATATTGGGACGTCCAATATAGAAAACAGGCCAAAAAAATTTGGGACAAGTGATACTCCCTTCATTCCTTCTTGATATTCCTCGTTTAACTTTGTACATTTGTCAATACACATCTTTAACTATAAATATTTGTAATTATGTGTTTCGGGTAAAAACTTGTATTAAGTGGGAATGATCAAGATGAAGGTTGATGAAGGCCTGTCTGCTCGGAGACCTGCACAACGCGAAGGTTAGACTACCCTGGGGGTGGATCCGGGATCGCCCCTCCGACGATCAAGTCAGTAAGTGTATTGATTAATGGTTGCCAAGTGTGATGTCTAGGATTGCGTACCTCAATAAATGGGGATCTGCCCGGCATTTATAGGCGTTGAAAAGTGTGAGGAAATTCCCTGCCATGTAGGCACGGAATTTAAGGCATGTGGGTCCCACTAGGGGGCTTCCATGCTGGAGGGGAGGCTTTAGTCCTGATCACGGGAGGCCCAGGTTTGGGCCCAAACATTAGCCCCACGCGAAATACATGGTGGGGCCCCGGTCGCCATCGTGTGTTTCGCGAAACCCAATGAACCCCAGGCAACTTGAGGGGTCTCAGAGACCTCGCTCGAGATTGCGCAGGGGCCAACGAGCCCCAGGCAACTCGAGGGACTTCAGGGACCTTGCTCGGGGTTGCTTCCAGGGCCAATGAGCCCAAGGCGACTCGAAAGGATTAGGGACTTCGATCGAGGTTGCTTCAAGGGACAATGAGCCCAAGGCAACTCGAGGGATTTAGAGACTTCGATCGAGGTTGCTTCAAGGGCTAATGAGCCCAAGGCAACTCGAGGGGCCTCAGAGACCTCTCTCGAGGTCGCTTGGGGGCCAATGAGCCCCAGGCAACTCGAGGAGGTTCAGGGTTCTCGCCCGAGGCTACTTCAGGGGCCAATGAGCCCCAGGCAACTCGGGGGACCTTAGAGACCTCGCTCGAGGTCGCTTGGGGGCCAGTGGGCCCCAGGCAACTCGAGGAGGTTCAGGGTTCTCGCCCGAGGTTGCTTCTGGGGTTAATGAGCCCCAGGCAAGTCAGAGGACCTCAGAGACCTCGCTCGAGGTCGCTTGGGGGTCAATGGGCCCCAGGCAACTCGAGGAGGTTCAGGGTTCTCGCCCGGGGTTGCTTCTGGGGCTAGTGAGCCCCAGGCAACTCGGGGGACCTCAGAGACCTCGCTCGAGGTTGCTTTACGGGCCGATGAGCCCCAAGCAACTCGAGGGGATTCAGAGACTTCGTTCGAAGCTATCGACCGGGTTTGTATAACTTGAAGGAGTTCTGAGTCTTCGCTCGTGATTGTGGGGCTGGTGAGCCTCGAACAACCTCGAGGAAGTAGCCTCGCTCGAGATTACCCAGGCTTCCCTGGTTCACTCGAGGGGTATGACGCCGTAGCGCTTGACGGGCGCCAATCTCGATGATGAAGCCGATCGAGATATCCCTCACTCGATCAGGGTGAGGTGCCTAAGGGTAGGGCTTTGGCCTCCATCTGGGCGCGACTGGCCCAGGAGTTAGAGCTCCGCCGGAGGGGTTTTTTGCGAGAATACGATCGTTTTTACGCTGGGTCGAGTTATGTTCATAGTCAAGCCTTGGAGGAGCAGGGTGGTACTAGTCCAGGATGCTTAGCACTCTCTTGGGCTTTTGAGGAGTCCCATTGACGTGGCGTCTTGAGGTGGTTTGGAGTCTGTCGGAAGGTAAACCGTCCTTTTCAGGCGGTCTATATAAGTGAAGATAGGTACTTTGATTGTCTCATTTGTGTTGCTCTGATCCTTTTGAGAATCTTACTTCCCTTCTTTCTTTACGATCTCGAGAGCCCTGAAGATTGGTAGCTTCTCCTCGTGGTGCGGACGGATTTCGAGGGCGTGCTCTTAAATAAGGTACGATCTCTTTCTTTTTCCTTTTTATTGCCCTTATGGACCGCTCTGCGTGGAGTCCCCCATCGATGGACCTGGGGAGAGCTTTTTAGCACGGGGACCCCTCCTCCCATCCTAGAACCTTTGTTCGACGGGATATTCATCGGGGGGGTCCCTATGGTGTCCGTGGCTTTTGATTGCATGGACCCTACTCAGGTCCCCGACGCTCTACCATACTCGAGCGATGGGTTATCCGTGCTTTCTGGTGGGGAAGGGGAGCTAGCTAATCCCCCCCACCTTGTTATGATTGCTCGATCCCGAGCCATTAGGAGTTACTTAGATGATCTCCTCGATAACCAGGTTGTTCGAGTGATGGAAGAGAGCAACGAGAGTAATTCTCTTACCGCGAGCACTAGCGGTAGGAGTGAGGAGGACACCCTGCCAAAGGGAATAGCCCACTTCCACAATCGAGGACCGTTTATGGACTTTTTGTCGGAGAACCTCCGATTTCTCGAGAGCTCGTACTTCATCAGACACCCCTATGCTCTTTACATTCCAGAGCCCGTAGAGACGGTCTGTACTCCTCCAACGGGCTGCATAGCGGTATATAAAGCTTACCTCGAGGTGGGGCTGAGATTCCCTATAGACCCTTTCATAACCGAGGTACTGAATTCTTTTGGCCTGGCCCTATGTCAACTGATGCCCAACAGTGTAGGCTCGATGGTTGGCTTCCTGGCATCTGCAAGATGATGGGTACCCAGCCTTCACTAATACTATGGAGGAATATGATGAAATTGGTTGTCATGTCCTCACGCTCGAACGGAGAGGGCTGGTGGAGCTTCCAGGCCCGTTTTCCCTACAAGGTTGTGGGTACTATGCCATCAAACCAACATCACTTTCGTACTGAATTCCTGTACGTATATCGAGCTGATCCGTGGGATTTCCCAGTGGTTCCTTTGGTTGAGGGCCCCAATCTATGGATGAACAGATCAGTGCCTCCCATGTCGAGGGGAGGCTCGGGTTCCATTTACTGCCAGTGTCTCACCGTCCTCGAGAGGGGTGATAAGAAACAAGTGCCTCAGCACTGGAACCTGCTGTGGACGACCTAAGCAACGAGCACTTCTTGTCGACAATGGGGTTAAGCCCGGCCTATCCTCAGGGTAGGGACTTTTGTATGCTTAAGGCCCTCGATCTGCCTTTATTTTTAATGTACTGATTGTTTTATTTGTTTTTGGCAGTCATAGCTCGCCAAGAACTTGACGAGGAGATGCAAAACGCTTAACCCAACCAACGGGTTCAGGAGCAGCTCAAGATGAAGCTGTCAAAGGGCGAAGTCAAAGTGCCCCGGGCCCCGAAGGTAACTTTTACTCGAATTACATCTCGCTTAGTATATTTGCTTTATCTCACTCTTCCCTTTCTTCAGGATCCTTCGAAAAGGTTGAAGGTCCGCCCTCCAACGAGGTCCGCTATTATTACCCCTCGAGGGATGCCGAGAGGAGAGTCGTCGATGTAGAGGACGTCTCTCCAGCTGCAAGGGAGGTCTCGAGGTCTAAGGGAAAATCGACCGCAACATCGGAGGCCGAGGACTCTTTGGCCCAAGGGGAGGTGCTTCCTCTTGCTAAGAAGAGAAAGGCGGTGGAGACCGAGGAGGACCTTCGGGACTTCACACAGAAGTCGACCCTTGAAAAAGCCAACCTCTTTGATTCTTGCCAAGAGGCTCGTGTCGAGGCCCGACTTGACGCTGATTCGAGGTCTGTCGGAGGAGGAGGAAATCGAGCAGCTTCACTCGTCCTGGATCGATGTAAGTTGGAATTTCTCTTGGGCCTAGTCTTTATTCTTGCTTATACTTTCTAACTTGGTTTATTTGTTTCAGCACTCGATCCGTATGACGGAAATGAGTCATCGACACGTTGCCGGCTTCCGCAAGCTTCGAGAGGGTGTGAAGGAGAAGACGAGACTGTGCGAGGAGCAGGCTAAGGAGATCGAGGCACTGATCAAGAAGCTCAAGGATGAGAAGGTAGCCTGGGCTGATGAGAAAGCCGCCCTCGAGAACAGGATCAAGGACCTAACGAGCCAAAGAAACAGTGTTCAGCGTAAACGAGACGAGATAATCGAGGAATGGAAAACCTCGAAGTCTGGTCTTGAATTCGCGGCGGACATGGGTTAGAGGCATCTGAGGTGGCCGCTCGGAGGCGGTAGATAGGCTCCAGGCTGCCTTTAGGAAGGTGTATCCTCAAGCCAACTGGTCTCCGGTTGAGGCAGAGTACAACATCTCCGTTGATGCGGCCTTTCACGAAGGACATGAGGCCAGCCCTGTGCTTGAGGCGGACGATGCCATTAATGCTGCCGAGATTCTGGGTGAGGAGCCCCAACAAGTCGGGGACCCTCAAGCTTCTGCGGAGCCCGGGGTTCAGGAGGAGGTGGTTCCAGAGAGCTCGGATGACCGGCGGCCTCGAACGAGGGCTCCTCTGACAGTGAGGAGGTCGAAGCGGTCTCCGAGACTTCCGAGAGCGATTCCTGAGCAGCTCTGACTAGACTTATGCACTTTCTTTTGCTTTTAGTCACGCCCTGCGAGGCACCTTAAGTTTATCTCTTTTGGTAGAAATGAATATTCATTTTTAGCTAAACCCTTGTGGTTTTTTAGGATGTACTCCGCCCTTTTATGGAAATGAATGCTCATTTTTTGCTCATCTTTTGCTCCTTTTCTTGTGTTATTCGAAGTGCATGTTATCTCGATGCTTGAGGGTCCTCGTGGCTGAACGCCGGAGGTCGCCAGCTAGTGCGCGCATGAGGCACATGCGTATTCCTTTTGGGCTTTGCCACGTGGGAGCCCATTAGAGGGAGATAATTAATGCTATTTTTAATTGGGGACTTGTAGCCAATATCGCCTATAAGTACGGACAATTAGCCCCAATGGGTTTCACAATCCCATTCTCCCTTCTCTCTCTCTAAGATTTATTCTCTCTTCCCTTCTAACCTTCGTCTTAAGATGTCTTCACCTATGATAACAGCTGAGGCACTTCGGGCAGCTAAACGTCGAAGGATGGCTGGCCTTGGTTCCTCCTCCATCTCGGGGGCAGCCACGGGATCTTCCGTGGTGAAAAAGGAAGCGGACCTATCCCTCGAGGGAGGGAAGCAACTACCATCTCTTTCGGCTCCTAAGACGAAGCCGATAGAAAGCAAAGTCGAGGAACCTGCCTCGACCAAGTCTGAGGACCTTCCCGCCCCTTCTGCTCCGGTCCCCTCGAGTGCGGCCGTAGTCGTGGCGTCCTCGAAGAGGAAGTCCTTTCTCGAGGAAGCTATGAGATTACCTTTCTCTGCCCTCTCAAGGGCTGAGATGGCTGCCCGCTTCGACAAGGCCTCGGAGCATTTGGTGACGGAGCTGGACGAGAGGGCGTGCCTGTCGCCAGGCGGACAAGAAGTCGAAGCTGTCAAGGCAACCTTAACCGAGGTATGATGATCTCTTTTGCCAACCCTTTTGTTTCTTCTAATTTTGACATTCTCTTTTGTTTTTATTCTTACTTCCTTTCTCGACATTTGTCAGCTGTCGATTAGTGTGTTGTCCTTGGCACGGAGGTCTACCCCTGGGCTGGCCCCTGGGACGGCTTCGGGGGAGATGTCCTGGGACGAGAGGCATACTCTCGTCAATCGGCTGCGCTTGTCTGAGCTGCAGCTCTCCGAGGCTCGAGAGTCGATGACCAATTCTCTGAAGGCATTCGAGGAGAAGAAGGCTGAGCTGGAGCAGGCCCGCGACATCGCCCTTAAGCAAAGGGACTCCGCCAGCAGGAGGCAGAGGGCCGCGGCCAAGGATTGCAAGAGGGCCGAGGAGAAGATCGAGAGAACTCGAAAGAGCACCGAAGAGGCCATCGCCAAGGCTCGAGAGTGCCGGGAGGCCATTGTCCTTGACTGGAAGGAGTCTGAGGAGGGAAGGACCTTCCTCGAGGATGCTTCCCTGCAGGCTTCCGAGATTGGCCAGACCGAAGCGCTCCGCAAGGTCCGGTTGGTTCTCGAGAAGCTTGCCCCCAGCCTTCCTTGGAGTGAGGTCGAGGAGGGTGTCAAGGCGCTCTCCCAGGAAGAAGGGCCGGTCGAGGAACAAGCTCCCCATCCGGCTAATCTCGAGGGATGAGCCGTGGCCTGCTCCGAGCCTTCCTCCTTTTTCTCTTCCTTCTCCCCTGGCTTTTCTTTTCTTTATGTCTCCTACTAGGGTTAACATTGTACCCTTAGGCTTTCTTGTTTGATCTAGGTTTTTCTTTGGGCTTGTATTGTAATGCCTTATGGCTTGTACTATTATTAATGGAATAATACTTCTGCTTTTCTTATTGGTTTGTCCTTCGAGTTTTTACTTGCCTTTTCTAAAATTCTTTGATGCTTGCACTTTGAGCGACTTTTGTAGACCTTACTCGAGGTTGCTCAGGGGTCAATGAGCCCCAGGCAATTCGAGGGGATTAGAGACTTCAATCGAGGTTGCTTCAAGGGTTAATGAGCCCAAGACAACTCGAGAATATTAGAGACTTCGATCGAGGTTGCTCTAAGGGCCAATGAGCCCAAGGCAACTTCGAGAATACTAGAGACTTCGATCGAGGTTGCTCTAAGGGCCAATGAGCCCAAGGCAACTTCGAGAATACTAGAGACTTCGATCGAGGTTGCTTCAAGGGCCAATGAGCCCAAGGCAACTCGAGAATACTAGAGACTTCGATCGAGGTTGCTTCAAGGGCCAATGAGCCCAAGGCAACTCGAGAATACTAGAGACTTATTCGATCGAGGTTGCTTAAGGGCCAATGAGCCCAAGACAACTCGAGAATACTAGAGACTTCGATCGAGGTTGCTTCAAGGGCCAATGAGCCCAAGACAACTCGAGAATACTAGAGACTTCGATCGAGGTTGCTTCAAGGGCCAATGAGCCCAAGACAACTCGAGAATACTAGAGACTTCGATCGAGGTTGCTCTAAGGGCCAATGAGCCTAAGGCAACTCGAGAAGTTCTAGCGCTTGTATATGGGTCAAGTTTTGCTTCAAAAAGTAACTTTGTTATTGATGACGCCTAAAAATAGGCAATTTTACATCGGCACGTTTCAGTACCTTACAAAATAACTGGGACACATGTTTCAGTGTCTTACAAGATAATCAGAAGTGCCTATGCGGTATGCCCCCACACTCGAGGGACAAATCAATTTAAACATAGAATTTTCGGAGATTGTCTGCGTTCCATGGTCGAGGTAGTGGACGTCCCTCTTGGTGTTCGAGTCGGTAGGTGCCAGGGCGGACTATCGAGGTCACACGGTATGGTCCTTCCCAGTTGGGTTGCAACTTTCCCAGACTAGGTTGTCGCCCCGTGGACTCAAATTTTCGGAGCACCCAGTCATTGACTTGAAAAGGTCGCTTCTTGACGCGACGGTTGAATAATCGGGTGAGCTTGAGTTTGTAGGAGATAGTCCGGAGGAGGGCCGTCCCTCGGGTTTCTGGGAGAAGGTCGAGGAAAAGCCTCTTTCGCTCATCATTGCTTTCCTGGTCATAGAATGTGATACGAGGCGAGGGGATGCCCAATTCGACAGGTCGAAGGCCTCGCTGCCGTAAACCAGGTTGAAGGGTGAGTGGCCAGTTGCTTCTTGAACGGTGGTTCGGCTAGACTAGAGTATCCCCGGGTGGTCATGAATACATGAACCTTTTGCTCCTTCGAGCATCGTTTTGAGCCCCTTCAGGACCACTTTATTGGCCGCCTCGGCTTGCCCATTAGTCTGTGGTCGACTAACGGCGGAGAATCTGGTCTCAATCCCGAACTTTGAACAATAGTCGCGTGTAGGACCGCTATTGAATTGGCGGCCGTTGTCCGATATGAGTACTCGGGGGACTCCGAACCGTGTGATTAAGTGCTGCCAGATGAATTGTTGAACTTGCTTGTTAGTGATCGAGGCCAGAGGCGCTGCCTCGACCCATTTTGTGAAGTAATCAACAGCGACCAGTAAGAACCTACGCTGGCCGGACGCGGGTGGAAATGGCCCTAGGAGATCCATGCCCCACATATCGAAGGGCAATAGGGACTGAATAGTGGTAAGGATGCTTGCAGCTTGATGGGGTAGGTTAGCGTGCATCTTGCACTCTTTGCATTTCCTGACCATGGCCGAGGCGTCTTCGCTCATGGTGGGCCAGTAGTACACTGCTCGCAGTGCTTTCGTGGTGATTGTCCGTGCCCCTTGATGGCTCCCACAAGATCCTCTATGTGTCTCTCGAAAGACATAGTCCCCCTCTCCGGGGGTGAGACAACGGAGAAGTGGGTGAGTGAACGATTTCTTGTACAGCTGTCCTTCGTGATATACGAACCATCTTGCTCGTCGTCGTATGCGCTCGGCCTCGAGCTCACTGTCAGGAAGATTACCATCTCGAATAAAACTAGGGAAAATTCTTCAGGTACCCCTGAGGTTTGGCGTAATTTCCAAATTACCCCCCACATTTGGGGAATTCCTCAGATACCCCTGAGGTTTGTGTTTGTGCTCAAGATACCCTTACTATGGATGGAAACCTAACGCCGTTAGGTTTCCTCTCTTTCTCCCCAATTTTCTTTTTCTCTCTCCACCCATCATCCTCCATTGTTGATGAACATGGAAGCTTTCTCTCTCCTCCCAACCCATTCTAAAGCCCTAACCATCCAACCCGCACCACCTCCCCTTCCCCCCACCCTCCCCCACCCCTGCAGCCCCCCACTCTGCCAGCCGCAACCCCCATTTTTGCAATCTCTCTCTCCTCTGTTTTTCGACTGGGCATCAATTTCGACTAGGTGGGGAAGGGGTGGGGTCGATTTTGACAGGGGTCTGGGCGTCGATTTGGACGGGGTTGGGTGGGGGAGGGGTGGGGTTCTTGCGACGGGGTGAGGGGCAGGTTGCGGGTGTGGGGCTAATCTGGTGGGGGAGGGGGCTGCTGGGGTAGTGGGAGGGTGGGGGAGGGGGTACGGGGGTAGGGGAGGGGTGGGGGGAAGGGGAGGTAATGGGGTTGGGTGGTTAGGGCTTTAAAGTGGGGTGGGAGGAGAGAGAAAGCTTTCATGTTCATCAATGGAGGATGATGGGTGGAGAGAGAAAAAGAAAATTGGGGAGAAAGAGAGGAAAACCTAACGGTGTTAGGTTTCCATCCATAATAAGGGTATCTTGAGCACAAACACAAACCTCAGGGGTATCTGAGGAATTCCCCAAATGTGGGGGGTAATTTGGGAATTACGCTAAACCTCAGGGGTACATGAGGAATTTTCCCATAAAACTATGATGTTGTCCATCCAAGTGGGGCTTCTATCGAGGGTATTCACTGCCTTGTTGATACTGGGAGCCCTCAAAACTTCCCACATTATAGGCCGAGGTGAGAGGTCCTCTGCTGAACTTGCTAGTCTTGACAAGGCGTCTGCCTGCTGATTCTCCGATTGTGGGATGTGAGTTATTGAGAAGTGAGACAAGTTGGCGATCTCCTCCTTTACTTTCCGTAGGTACATACGCATGCTGTCCTCCTTAGCCTCGAACTCCCCTGTCACCTGTCCTACGATTAATTGAGAGTCGGAGTGGGTTTTGAGTTCTTGAGCGCCGGCCGCCTTGCATAACTGTATGCCCAAGAGTAGTGCTTTGTACTCGGCCTCATTGTTCGAAGCAGTGAAGTCGAATTTGACGGCGTACTCAGTCCTGTTGGACTGCGGGTCAAGGATCAGGAGGCCAGCCCCGCACCCTACCTTCGATGAAGACCCATCGACAAAGAGACTCCAAGATCCTTCTTCAACGGCTTCTGGTCGGGAAGTACATTCCGCGATGAATTCGGCGAGGGCCTGGGCTTTGATGGCGCGCCGGGGTTCGAATTCGATGCCATAGTCAGATATCTGGGTAACCCAATCCGTAATTCTGCTCGATTGATTCTTCCTTTCCATTACCTTTCGCATGGGCTGGCTTGTAAGCACTCTGATAGGGTGAGCCTGGAAATTGGGCTTGAGCTTTCGTGTGGCTAAGACTAGAGCGAAGATCATTTTTTTGATTGGGGGGTACTTCGATTCAGCGCCTCGAAAGGCGTGACTCACGAAGTACACCGGATGCTGAGCTTTCTCTCGTTCGGCTACGAGAACCGCACTCACAGCATGGTCCGATACTGCGAGATAGACGAAAAGTGTCTCTCCTGGTAAAGGTGAAACCAATTTGGGAAGGCTTGCGAGATGACTCTTGAGTTGTTCGGATGCTTCTTCTGCTGAAGCACCCCATTCGAATGTTGCTTGTTTTAGGGCTTGAAAAAAGTGGAGGCTTTTATCCGCTGACCGAGAGAGAAAACGCCCTAAGGCTGCCATGCAGCCGGTTAGGCGGTGGACTTCCTTGACAGTTCGAGGGCTTTTCATTTCAATGATGGCCTGAATTTTATCGGGATTAGCCTCGATCCCCCGTTCATCGACGAGGAAACCCAGGCATTTCCCCCTTTTACGCCGAAGACACATTTCTTCGGATTTAACTTCATGTTGTGGGCGCGGAGGGTTGCGAGCGTTTCTCTTAGGTCAGAAACGTGATCCTCTTCTTTCCTACTTTTCACAATCATATCGTCGACATAAACTTCGACGTTACGACCGATCTGTTTTTCGAACATCTTGTTTACAAAGCGTTGATAGGTGGCTCCTGCATTCTTGAGGCCGAAAGGCATGACTCTATAGCAATAGACCCCCGAGCTCGTGGTGAAGGTAGTATGGACTTGGTCTTCTTCAGCCATGGGAATCTGGTGATATCTCGCATTGGCATCCATGAAGCTGAATGATGCATGACCGGTTGTCGAATCGACGAACCTGTCGATCTTAGGAAGGGGAAAGTCGTCTTTCGGACAGGCCTTGTTCAGGTTCGTGAAATTGACACACATCCTCCATGTTCCAGTTTGCTTACGGACTAAGACCACGTTGGCCAGCCACTCAGTATACTGGCATTCTCGAATGAATCCCGCGGCCAACAATTTCTGCACCTCCTCAGAGGCTGCTGCACTCCTCTCGGCTCCCTGGTGCCTGAGCTTCTGCTTGACTGGGCGATGCCCCTCCCGAATATTGAGTCGATGGACCATGAGCTTAGGATCAATGCCAGGCATCTCATCGACGGAATAAGCAAAGACGTCCTGAAATTCCTTTATGACCTCCAGGATTTGGACCTTGGTCTCCTCGGGGACCAGCTTCCCTATTCGAACCGTGCGACCCCGCTTCTCATCAATGCATATTTCTTCATCTCGATCGGCGGGGCGAGGTCGCTCATACCGCTTTGGATTATCAGCCACATAGAGTCCCATGACAGGGTGGGGCTCTTCTGGCTCGAGGCTCTTCCTCTTTCGAGTGGGTCCCTCCGTTTTGCACTTCAGGCTATTAACGTAGCACTCGCGAGCAGATTTCTGATCGCCGAATAGTTGAGCGACCTTTCCGTCGTCCCCTTCGAACTGCAAAAGCAATTGATACGTTGAGATGGCAGCTTTTACTTTGTTGAGAGTGGGTCGCCCAATGATCACATTATAGGGAAGGCTGGTGTCGACTACGAGATAATCGACAATGACATTTCGACCTGCTTTCTTTTCCCCCATCCGTGTCGGTAGCTTGACCGAGCCTATTGGGTGAACTGACTGTCCTCCAAAAAGCTACCAGCGGCTGGTCGATGGGAGTAAGATCTTTTTCTTCATATTTCAGTTTCCTCAAACAATCCATAGTGATGATATCCGCAGAACTTCCACTGTCAATCAAAACGCGGCCCACACGAAGGTTGGCAATCTTCATCTCGACAACCAGAGGGTCGTCATGCGGGGTTTGTATAGGCCGGTGACTGTCCTTAAAGGTCATGGTCGGGCATGTGGCAGAAGAGTTTATATCGCTTCCATGTTTCAAGGTGTAGAGGTGTTTCTTGCGAGAGCGGCTGGTTAAGCCCCCCGAAGCAAATCCACCTGCGATGACATTGACATATCCTGCGGTTTCGTCGCTTCGAGTCTGTTTTTCCGGACGGGGCTCGACTTTGTTTTCCTTTGGATCTTTTAGATACCGATTCAGCTTTCCCTCGTCAGCCAGTTTGTCCAAGGCTCTTTTGAGCTCTTGACACTCTCGCGTGGTGTGGCCACTGTCATGATGGAATTCACACCAGAGTTTTTTGTCTCGCTTATTGACAGATGTTCGAATTAGATGAGGCTTTGGCAAGGGGTATTTTCCTTTGATGTCTAGGTAGATTTCTCTTTGATTCAGGTTGTATCGAGGGTCGTTCCAATGACTTTTCAACCGAGGCTTCTTGTCTTTCTCTTTTCGAGAGACATCCCTGGGATTGTCTGCTCGTGGAGTGTATTCATGTTTTCTTTTCCCGGAGCTGGGCTCCTCATGGGTTTTGCAGATATCGGAGGCTTGTATAAATTTTTGGGCCAGGTTCATGGCTTCTGAGAATGAAGAGGCTTCACTCTCGGCCAGCTTTAGTTTGAACCTACTCGAAGGGTATAGCCCAGACATGAGAGCGGTGAACGCCACGCTATCCCGTAGGTCATACACCTTGAGAGACTCTGCGTTGAACCTCTTGATGTAATCTGCCAAGTCTTCCTCCCTCCGTTGTCTGATTGGCATGAGATGAATACTGGTTTTTCGATGCCTCCAACCTGCGATGAAGTTCTGTTTGAATGCTGTTTCGAGGGCGGTGAAGCTCGATATACTCCCGTAAGGCAACTCGGTGAACCAGGTTAGAGCCAGGCCTTTCAGGGTGGTGGGGAAGAATTTGCACCATGCGGCCTCACTGCTGGTCTGGACGCTCATTGTGCTTTGAAGGCGGCTAGGTGGTCGATGGGATCAGTTGTCCCGTCATAATGGTCGATCGGGGGGACCTTAACCTTTCGAGGGGTAAATGCTCTCATAATATTCTCGTTGAATGGCGTGGTGAATCCAAGATTCCCCATTTGAATACTTGATTCATGACTGGACTCGGAGCTCGACGACCGCTGCCTATGGCCCCATCGGCGCCGAGGCTCTTTCTCGTGCCGAGGCTCTTCTCGTCCTGAGGCTCCTTTCCCTGTTTCTCCCGCTCTCGAGGTTCTTTCTCTCGAGGTTCCCTCTCTCGAGGTTCCCTCTCTCGAGGTTCCCTCTCTCGAGGTTCTCTCTGCTCCCTGTTAGGGCTGGGGTTGACGTCCTTTGCCTTTGACTGGGCCCTTCTTTCATTTAGGACTTCCATGGCGTCACGATTACCATTCCTCCTGTAACGTTCGTTGATGACATGTCGGGCATAATCTTTTCCGGGGGCGGCCTGGGCTGCCCGTCGAGACACCCGTGATGAGCCCGGGGGGTCGAGGGCAATGACCTGTGGCTGGTCTTGGTTATCCGCTTGATGACGACCTACAGTTAGCTGAGGCCGCGGAGGTGGAGGGGCCCTGTTCGAAGTTCCTTCCCCTCCCACTTGGAAATTTAGCATTAGAGCTCGGAGGCCACGTTCGAAGTTGTCGCTGAGACGATCAGCTAGTTGCTGAAGGTCCTGCTGGGTGACCGGTTGAGGACTGGTATGCTCGAGGAGTGGAGGACCCCCTGGGGTTGGAGCAGTCCTCTCTCGAGGTATCCTGAGATTCACAGCACTCGCCGCTTCTCGAGGATTAGTTTCCTCGAGGACATGCTGGTTACGGGCCGAAAGCATGGGAACTAGACGAGGGTCTCCGGCCGTCTCGTCAGCTACCTCGGGGGATGGCGCTCTCGAGCGGTTGGAGGGGGCGGGAGCCCTTTGCCTCCTTTGGTTTCTCCGAGTGATGGCCATGACTTTTAGTTCGACTTCCCCACAGACGGCGCCAACTTGTTTCGTGTAAAAACTTGTATTAAGTGGGAATGATCGAGATTAAGGGTATGAAGGCCTGTCTGCTCGGAGACCTGCACAAAGCGAAGGTTAGACTACCCGGGGGTGGATCCGGGATCGCCCCTCCGACGATCAAGTCAGTAAGTGTATTGATTAATGGTTGCCAAGTGTACTGTCTAGGATTGCGTACTTCAATAAATGGGGATCTGCCCGGCATTTATAGGCGTTGAAAAGTGTGAGGAAATTCCCTGCCATGTAGGCACGGAATTTAAGGCATGTGGGCCCCACTGGGGGCTTCCACGCTGGAGGGGAGGATTTAGTCCTGATCACCGGAGGCCCAGGTTTGGGCCCAAACATTATGTATATATAAAAACTTGATATTATCAATCTACTAAGTGAGATAAATAATATAAAACACCATATATGTCTATGTTTTTTCTTTTATATTGAGAAATATTTAGAAATTTCTTTAATATTGCAAATAGTACAAAGACTCCAATTAGGTGTTGAACCCTAGTTTTGATGATGACAAAGAAACAAAGATGCAAACTAAGTAGTGAACTAATGAGTTATTTAAGTGTATGATGTTTAAGGTATCAATGAAAGGAACTGGAGAATACGAAGTCAAGGAAGAAGTCAAGAGAGGATTTCAAAGGCTAAGTAAAGAAGTTTCTATAAGTTGATACTGGAGCAAGCATTGGATCAAGAAGAATAAAAGCTAGGCGTTTTTTTTTTTAGTTCCAGTGTAAAGGAACAAAGTAAGGATGGTAAGGAACAGTGGCAGTTTTATTTGAGAATGAGGTTTGTTCCTTTCTAAGGAACAAACTAAGTGGCACTAAACGAATCTGTTAAAGGAACTTGGTTTATAAAAGGAACTAGACTTAGGCGTGCAAAGTATAACGGTACAATTATGAATTGAGTAAGTCATGCCTAAATTATAGGAAATTAGTTTTATCTAATTTCAAATAGTTAAGATAAAATCAGTTTTAAAAAGAAAATCTGTTTAAGAGAAAAGATTTTGTTTTTCGGAAAATATAAAGAAATAATTATCCGGTTTTATAAAGATTTTGTTTAAAAGATATTATTTTCTTAAAGATTAAAAATTCAGTTTAATGATAAAAGTGTTTTTATAAAACTGATTTTCGGATAAAGCTCAAGGAACTCCTATACTTAGGAGTTGTGGCTAAAATATATCCACGTTCATATTGAGATCATGGGATCATGGGACATGATGAAAACGTGTTCCTTAGGGGAAGGAACATCATGGGTTAATGGACTTAAATGTAATCGAGTTTTACTCCCACGTTCTTTGTGATTACACTATAAATATTGAAGTCTAGATAAGTTCCAAAATGTGTCTGACTAAGTAATTAAGTGAGTTTAACTAATTAAGTGTCAGTGCCTTCATTCTCTCATAATAGCCATTTGTTCTTTGCTTTCTTACTCTAATTCCACTAAGCTTATTTCGATCAATTGTATTTTTGGTTTTTGGGGTAAGGGAACTTTGAGTGAAGTTCTGTAAGAGAGAAGCTTTGAGTGAAGCTTGTATGAGTGAGAAAACTTCGAGTGAAGTTGAGAGGAACTACTGTTAAGGGAACAGTGGCTCAGGAACTTGAGTTTAGGAACTCAAGGTGTGGCTCGAGTTAGAATTAGGTTGTAACAAAGTTGTTTGGCCTAATTAGTGAAAGAGTTGAGTTTAAAATCCCTAGTGGTCGAGGTTGTTTCTTCTTGTTGGGCCCAAGAAGTTTTTCCTCGTAAAAATCCCTTGTGTTCCTTTTGCTTGTTTATTCGTTTAAGTTTTAATTTCCGCAAAAAGTTACGTTTATTTCTACACCTACAATTCACCCCCCCTCTTGTAGTGTTCCTAGGAAATAACAATTGGTATCAGAGCAGAACTCACGTAAGATAGGAAACCCTATTGAGAAAAAGATCCAAGGAACAATGAATACCACCGAGAAACTTGAAGAAGGTTATTCCACTCAAAGGCCTCCTATGTTCAATGGGAAGTACTACAACTACTGGAAGAACCGCATGGAGATATTCATCAAAGCTGAAAACTATCAGGTATGGAGAGTCATTGAAGTTGGTGATTTCGAAGTCACAACTACAAATGACAAAAATGAGGTAACTCTAAAACCCCTCTCTGATTATGACAAATCTGATTTTGAAAAAATGGAAGTAAATGCCATGGCTATTAAACTGTTGCATTGTGGACTTGGACCCCATGAACATAATAGGATCATGGGATGCAAATCCGCAAAGCAAATATGGGATTTACTAGAAGTAACACATGAAGGAACTAATGAAGTTAAAAGATCGAAAATTGATTTACTTATGAATCAATATGAACTGTTCTGCATGAAATCTAAAGAAAGCATCCGAGACATGTTTACTCGTTTTACTAACATTATTAATGAGTTGGCTTCTCTTGGAAAGTTTATTTCATCTGAGGAACAGGTTCGAAAGGTTCTTAGGAGTCTTCCTAAGGACAGATGGATGGCTAAAGTCACTGCTCTTCAAGAAACAAAAGACTTCACTAAGTTCAACTTAGAACACTGGCAGGGTCACTTATGACTCATGAGCTTCACCTTGATACTGAATATGGTGAAAGCTCCAAATCAAAATAATATCTCTCAAAGCAGATGATGAAGATGATTCGGATTCAGAAGAAGAAGAAGAGCCCTCATGGTTCGAAAATTTCGAAAGATGTATAGGAACATGAAGAATGGAAACTTCAAAGGTAAAACTAAGAAATTTTCTAACAAAGTGCTTGTCATAAATGTGGTAGTACAGATCACTTCATCAAGGAATGTCCTCTTTGGGAAAATGACAAAACCAAAGAAAGGAACAAGGAACGCTTTGCTGAAAGGAACAAAGAATCAAAGCCCCTTCTCTAAGGCAAATGTGCGCAAAGCTATGATAGCTGCTTGGGGAGATTCAGAGACGGAAGAAGAAGAGGAACAACAAACTGAAGAAACAGCAAACCTTTGCCTCATGGCAAACACTGACGAAAAAGAAGATGAAGAAAAAGTTGAGGTAAGTCAACATGGTCTTGAGTCAGACTTAGATTGTAAAACTAGGCCTGAAATATATGATCTTCTTTATGATGCAATTCTTGAATGTAGAGATGAACGTGAAAAACGAAAACAAACGGAACAAGCCCTAAAGGTTTGCAAGGAACACATAGAATGGCTTAAGAAAATGAGAACAGATGTTGAAACAAGATTCTTTGATTTATTTGATAAAAATTAAAAATCAAAGTATTATGAAAGTTAAAAAATGAAAATTATCTAATTAATTTAGAAATTTCACACTTGAAGGAGTTTGTCCCTGTTCAGAGTTCCTTTGATATAAGATCAACCCCTTTGAAAGCATACAGATCTGAGATTGAAAATTTGAATAAAGAGAAAAGTTGGCGTCGATCGTCATTTTTCGACACCGTCTGCTTCCCTTTCTCCGTCAGCAAGTCCTTCAGATATCCTTGCTTCAGCAGGTGGGACACCTCTCGCCTCAAAGCGACGCATTCGTCAGTGTGATGCCCATGGTCCCCATGGACGGTTTCTCATTCCTGAAAGGCCATTTAACAGCAGAACCTAAAGAATGCAAAGTATTAATGATACCTCCCATGGTGACGTTGAAACCGTATTCGCTTAACTTAGGGGGCAGGCCAAGATCATTCTTCCAGTCGCTGGCCGACCCGACATGACAGACGCTATGAACTTGCTGCGGACGCTCATAAGGCTTCTGACGCCATGACGCCTGGTTGTTGGTCGCCGCCTTTCGGCTGTTAGCATTGGCATAAGCCTTTCTGGATTGCATGTCTTCCTCCAGCCTGATTTGGGCCAGCGCCTTGGCTTGAGCATCCTCAAACGTTGGACAGGGATATTTGGTCAGCTCCTTGTAGAGGTCTGGTTCTTCATCTAAGCCGCGTCTGAACGCTTCGATGGCCGTCCGAGCATCACAATTTGGAATGGACACCTTCTTCTTGTTAAACCTGTTCACAAATTCCTTAAGAGACTCATCAGATTTTTGCACGATCCTATGTAAATCGCTAGCTTGCTTTTCCATTTTGCGACTACTAGCAAATTGCATATTAAAAGTGTTAACTAATTGAGCAAAAGAAGAGATAATCCCATTATTGAGATTAATAAACCACTGTAAAGCTGGCCCAGTCAGCGTCGAGCCAAATCCCTTGCACATGCATGCTTCTCGCATATTTTTTGGGATTGAAATGGTGATCATCCTCTGCTTGTATTGAGCGACATGGTCGTTGGGGTCTGTGGTGCCGTCATACAGCTTCATGGATGGGACAGAGAACCGCTTGGGCACTTCGATCAACGCAATGGGGTCTGCAAAAGGAGAATCAGCATAACTGTTAGGAGTAGCTTTTTCCATTGGCCGAGGGACGCCAGGAATGCGAGCGATCATGTCTTCAAATTGCCGAAGACGCTGCTGGACCGGATCATCAATACGGCCTTGGACGGGCGCTTTTGGCGGACCAGCACCGCCATTTTCATCACCGTCACCGTCTTCTCTTTCTGAATCATCAGCCTCCTCGGGAATGACATGGTTCACGGGAGTCTCGAATCCGTCAGCGTCCAGATCGCTCATCTTAGAGACGTCACGAACATTGCGAGGCTTTGGTCTCTTCGACGTCTTTTGGGCGGATTTCAAGCTCTGGTTCTCCATGCAAGACGCGACATAGCTTTCCTTCAATAACGCCATTTCCGCCTTGACGCGGTTGAGCTCGTCAATGACCTCTTGGGTAGTAACCCACTCCTGCCATTAAAAACACAAAAGGATGGAAGAGTATGGAAAAATCAAACGAAAGAATGTGATTGCCAATGAATGTATAAAGATCTTGCTGTGGCCCCACGGCAGGCGCCAAATTGTTTATGCCGATTTTGTACCAAGTACTTAAAAGGTTAAGGTGCCAACAACTAGATCAATATATAAATAGCAATCAACATTATTAAAGAAATAAACGACATGAAATGAATAAAGCGATAAAAGGAACAAAGAATTGTTGACGCGGAAAACTCAAAAAGGGAAAAACCGCGGGTGATGCTCTTGATCACCAATCCACTAATATGATGTCGGCGTCGTACAAGTATCGAACAATGCAAAGAACTTTGTTCTTCGTTACAAAGAGAATTATGATAGTAGGGAAGATGGTGAATAAACTTAAGAGATACTTAGAGAGAGAAATTAACTCAGATAGATCACTAGGTTTACATGATATATATATATATATATATGGGAATCTTCTTTAGCTGATCTTGTGAGTTGCTCCACTATCTCCGTGCCATGTCAGCAACAATCCCATTTATATCTGAACTGCTCAACTGCCCCATCAATATATTTTGAACTAGTCTCCCCCTATTTTGGCGGCCCAACTTTTATCTCTCCCTTTTTTGCAATCCAGCGCCAAGTTGTAAAACGTGGGGGATTTTAATTATTTCTACTTTTGCGAATGCAGCTTTTGTAATGAGAGTGTATTAAGCAAAGTTTATACATTAGATTTTAAGCTCGAAGGATAAATTATTATTTTTATTCTACAGAGGCTGATAACGCGAGAAGAAGAGAGTAGAGATGTCACAGTCATTGGAGCTGCTACTGATACAATTTTTGATGCCCGACAATGATGCTCGAAGGCAAGCTGAGGATCAAATCAAGCGATTAGCCAAAGACCCACAAGTAGTTCCTGCTTTAATTCACCATCTTCGCACTGCCAAAACTCCCAATGTTCGCCAACTTGCTGCTGTTTTGTTGCGCAAGAAAATTACTGGCCACTGGGCTAAGCTTTCTCCTCAGCTCCGTCAACTTGTCAAGCAATCCCTCATAGAAAGCATCACTTTGGAGCATAGGTACCTTTTACTTACTTTTCATTTTTGTGTTTTTTTTTTGTCTGTATTGTTTTATAGCGATGATTTGCTTTCGAATAAATACATATATATATAAATGACCAGAATTCTTTGATTTAGACAATCGATGTTGTACTTTTTAAGGTGATTATTGGAAATTACTGATGTTGGTTGTGACTTGTGTTAATGATATTATGACTCTTACTCATTAGTAACAAGAATGTTGGTTGAATAGAAGTAAAAATAGTTGACAAAATCATGAAAACAATAATTACGAATTTCAATCATTACCTTTCGAATATTATAGAAAAATAATGATAATTTCTAATATGAAATTGGAAATTTTGTTGAATTTTCTTCATTGATATGGTCTGGTTGAAACTAATTGGCCTGGTCATTTCCTACAAGAATAAGTGACAAATTTGTGATATAAGGTGATGGCTATACAACTTTAGTGTCATCTTTTTAACTTCATATATCTGACTTCTTTCAGTCCGCCAGTGAGACGAGCAAGTGCAAATGTTGTCAGTGTTGTTGCAAAGTATGCCGTTCCCGCTGGAGAATGGCCTGACTTGTTGCCATTTCTTTTCAGTGCAGTCAGAGTACACAAGAGGATCACAGGGAGGTATGCTTGTCAGATGCTGCACTTGTTTGGTAGTTGTCTAACAAGATGACCACAAAATTATAGCTGTCAATTTAACTTTCATATTCTTCTTCACTACATATCTAGTTTACTATGCGTGTGTATGTAATATATATATATATATATATATATATATATATTATATATATATATATATATATATATATATATATATATATATATATATATATATATATATTGTTTCATTATTAAGTTTGGTGACTTAGGTTATACTGTGAGATAGATACAATTCTAGACACAAATACTCTTATAAATTACAGAAATGAAT
This sequence comes from Beta vulgaris subsp. vulgaris, assembly GCF_026745355.1. Classification (NCBI taxonomy): domain Eukaryota; kingdom Viridiplantae; phylum Streptophyta; class Magnoliopsida; order Caryophyllales; family Amaranthaceae; genus Beta; species Beta vulgaris. The sequence goes on along the minus strand of NC_079210.1, from coordinate 17,733,184 downwards.
TATATCGAGAAGTTATCTAATTGAAAGAAGAATGTCAACGTATCTCAGCCGTTGAAACATGTCAGTGTTAGCTGAATTGAAGTCTGCATGTTTTAGGATGTTTTAGGATAACAGAATAGAAGTCATATTACATTGACGACTATGGAAGAGATAAATTTGTTCTCATTCCTTTTCGCTTGATCTCCATCCCCTGAGCATGGCTCACTTGCAACCATTGCTTGTGCTATTGTTGCTGCCAATGTTGTCATTTCGTCAAAGCCACCAAAAGTTAGCTGTTGTTATGACTACAATTTATCTATTTGTTCTATTTTAGCCACCATTTGGCTTACTTCTTACATCCTTATTTGGTAATTATTGTGTGGTTATCTCTAGAGGGGAAGTGACAAAGGATGTAATTTCTGTTATTAGGGAGTATCAAACAGTGACAGTGATTGGGGTAATCAGTAATGTTTGTGTATCTTAAGTCATAGTGCATATGTCAAATTTTCGCATCTGCTGTATTGGCCTATTGACTTTAATTGCTCTGCATAGACTGCGTTGGCCTCATATTAGTAGCATGCTTTTTATTTGCCTTTTCAGCCAGTACATGTATTGATTGATATCTGAATTCTTGCTTTCTTTTTATACCAGTGTATTAGTTAACAACAATAATTAGAGGAGCATGCAGTCACAGAAGTTCTTACACAACCTGAAATAAATCAAGAATAAGTTCACAAAATGAAGAAGCAACTTCATATAAATGTCACATTACTGTCTTTAAAACCTTTTGACTTTGATGCGAATTGCTAACATGCTTATTAAGGATTTTTTCTTTATCATAAATTATTTATGTTCATATTTTAATAATTTTATTTCAAAGTAAAATCCGTCTAACTCACAACTTCCTCTGAATTTTCTCACACTTCTATATAAATATTTCATCTTATAGGATCTTAAGCCTTAAACGTGTATGTTTTGTGTTTATCTTGTTTTTGGGCTATTAAGTGTAATGTTAATATTTCTAGTGTACTTGTTGTACCCTAAATCTTGCTGCTTGTTGCATTTATTAATGTTGCTCCCAATTCATACTTGAGTAGATACTATTAGCTAAATGTTGCACATTGGGTTCTTTGCCAGGTTTCGTTGATTCTTTTCAGCTCCTTGACTGAAACAATTGGGGATACATTTCGGCCACATTTTGCGGACCTTCAAAGTCTTTTGCTAAAATGTTTGCAGGACGAGACAAGCAGCCGAGTTAAACTCCGAAGGCGTTCATCAATGTCTGTACCAAGGGAAACCCCTTTTTGGAGTACAGTGGCATTTAGTTGCTTTGCAAGATCACATATAAGGTGTCTTTAATTTTTAGAACTTATATAGACCAAGGGTTCTGACTCTCTATGGCAACCATTGAACTCTTTAATATCACTTCTAAAATATATATGCATTTAAAGAGGCCAAAAGCCAAGCTGATCTTGTAAACCCCCAGCCTTCCCCTCCCCTCAACAACCCCCCCCCAAATAAAAAAAAGAAAAACACCACACACACACACTCAAACACACACTCCCCCCCTCCTGTGTGTGCGCGCCCGCGTGTGTTTGTGTTTCTTTCTTTTGAAATAAAATCCAGGCTGGTTGATTAGTGTAGTAAAGGCAGTTAGTCCTTGTAAGGCCCTGTTCTTTTCAGGCTTAAGTTTGCTGAATTGAACTAAAATTCTCACAGCTGAACTGAACTGAAATGAACTTCTTACAACTGAACTGAACTGTAGTGTAAAAATGAACTAAGCACAGCTGAACTGAACTGAACTGAAATTCTCTCAACTGAACTGAACTGAACTGAACTGAAGCTGGAAAGAACAGGGCCTAAAAAGAGCCTACTTGCAGAATAAGTGAAGTGTAAAACGATTCAGACAAAGCATTTTGACTTGTTGAAAGGAGTTTTTATATTTAACAAGTAAATAACAAAAGAAACTATTTTGCAAGAGATGATTGTAAAATTAGTAATAAGAAACCATATTACTAATTCTCATAACCTTACTACCATTAGCGAGCACTAATGTAATGGATCGACTTTATTTTGGTAGCATTAACTCATTTCTAGTTTGCAGGAAACTCCCACACGTGTCACCACATAATTCGCTAATGTGTCAACCACGGAACTCACTGATTTGGGCTTTTGTTTAATGTAGGTCAAATTCAGGGACTTCATACCTGGAATACTGCATGCTGCAAGGCAGTGTCTTGCTTCTGGTGATGAAGATGTTGCTGTAATTGCCTTTGAAATATTTGATGAACTAATTGAGTCACCTGCACCACTTCTCGGAGATTCAGTTAAATCCATAGTTCAGTTTTCTCTTGAGGTTTGCTCAAATCAGAATCTGGATGTGAGCACCCGTCATCAGGTCAGACAACATGTTTTGGCTTGGCACATTAGATTTGCTGATAGGAGCTGTTATAGACAGATAGACTTTTCGTTCTTGATTGTAGTTTGCCATGATCCTTACCTTTCCATTTGTAAATTTGTTTGTCAGGCTATTCAAATAATTTCCTGGCTGGCACAATACAAGTATACTTCTCTTAAAAAATACAAGCTGGTAATGCCAGTCTTGCAAGTCATCTGCCCTATGCTTGCGGAGTCAAGTGACAGGGGTGATAATGAGGACCTTGCCCCAGATCGAGCTGCGGCAGAAGTTATTGACACAATGGCTTTGAACCTCCCAAAACAAGTTTTCCAACCAGTGCTGGAATTCGCATCTATAAACTGTCAAAATGTTGATCCAAAGTTCCGGGAAGCTGCAGTCACTGTTTTGGGAGTTATATCTGAGGGCTGCTTGGAATTAATGAGAAATGATCTAAAGCCTGTTCTTCAAATAGTTTTGGGATCTTTGAGAGACCCACAGGAGATGGTGAGAGGTGCTGCTTCATTTGCATTAGGTCAGTTTGCTGAGCACCTACAGCCTGAAATAATATCACACTATGAGAGTGTGCTGCCTTGCATATTAAATGCTTTGGAGGATGCCTCTAATGAAGTAAAGGTAAAGCAAGATATTCATAAATACAATAATTTTGTAGTAAACTAATCATATCATTCTCTTTCATTATTGGTATGAATATCTTGCACAGGAAAAGTCATACTATGCTTTGGCTGCCTTCTGTGAGAACATGGGTGAGGAAATCCTTTCGTTTATTGATCCTTTGATGGGAAAGCTTCTGTCAGCTCTTCAAAACAGTCCTCGAAATTTACAAGAGACTTGCATGGTTAGATATAATCTTTTTTTTGTGTATTATTTTTTTTCACACCTCATGAAGAAAGTTGACACTTTCTAGAAAACAAAGTGAAATCAAAGTTTCACACTTTTCTGGGAGCCTTTAAATGTTCAAGCAAAAATGCTCTTTTGTATTTCTGTATTGCACCTCAGATAACGGCGCATTCATTCCTTTCTCACACAAACCTAGGACATCTTTACCTCACTATATATACAAACCTTAGCCAATCAAAAAGAAGAAAAAGAGACAGCTGTAAAGAAGCTAAAAGACAAAAGACATATCCTAGATGAAAGACAAAATAAAAATAAAACAAACAAAGAAAATAACCAGTAGGACTAAATAGAACTAAGAGCTATTTTCTTCACCTCATCTGTTGTATCTCTTTTGGCACAGTGATGGATTCTTGATAGTTGTTATCCTCATTTAACTCATGCATCTTATTTTTCTCTCAGTCCGCAATTGGTTCTGTTGCATCAGCTGCAGAGCAAGCTTTCTTGCCATATGCTGAAAGGGTTCTTGAGCTGATAAAAAAACTTCATGGTTTTGACAAATGATGAGGACCTCCGTGCACGAGCAAGGGCGACTGAGTTAGTAGGAATAGTAGCAATGTCAGTTGGGAGAGCAAGGATGGAGCCCATATTGCCGCCTTATATTGAGGCAGCGATAGCTGTAAGGTTTCTAAACTTCAGTTGTGGTTATATGGCTGTTGTTTGTTTCTAAGTGGCGGCTGTTCATGCCACTTTAGGGTTTTGCTTTGGAATATAGTGAACTGCGTGAATATACCCATGGATTCTTCAGCAATGTGGCTGAAATCCTGGACGATGGATTTGCGAAGGTAAGCAAGGTTGTCCTTTCAAAATTATGCAATTTCTCTCCTTTTCTATGATGGTTGTTTAAAGCGGTAGATAACTTCTTAATTCAAATAACAGTACCTTCCACATGTTGTCCCGTTGGCATTTTCCTCCTGCAATCTTGATGATGGTTCAGCAGTTGACATTGATGAATCTGATGGTGATGAAAATGCTAATGGGTTTGGAGGAGTGTCGTCAGATGATGAAGCTCATGACGAACCAAGAGCGAGGAATATTAGTGTAAGGACGGGAGTTTTAGATGAAAAGGCAGCTGCTACTCAGGCCGTAGGACTGTTTGCTCTTCATACGAGAACCTTTTATTCACCGTATCCTTCCTGTGTGCCAATGATGCTCTGTCCTGTACTTATGTCTTGAGTTCTAGACATTTCATTTTATCATATTTATATTTTAAAATCCTTGACTGGTCTTCAAAGATACCTGGAAGAGACTATGCAAATCTTGGTACGGCATTCTATTTACTTTCACGAGGATGTAAGGCTTCAGGCAATTATTGCCTTGAAAAGTAAGTTTCTATATTATCTGGTACTTGTTACTTTATGGTCTCCATCTACCATGTCAAATCCTTCCCTGTTTGTGTTTTATGATTGATAATTTCTTGTTTGACTGCTGATGCATTGACCATATAGGTCATATTTGATCGATGCAAACAACTCTTCCTCGTATGAAGCTATCATGGCTCTTTAAAATTGGGCTCATCATATGTTATGACTTATGAGCAATACCATTTTGCTTTTATTAAATGTGCATGTGTCGTGTATAGGTATAATAATGAAATTAATGACGGGTCTTTATTACTTAAAAAATAAGAAATACGAGAGAGAGGCGCTTGTTTTCTGTGAGAGGCAACAAAGTGTTGGTGCCAGAGTGCATACATTTGGCTTTATAATGTTTGTATATATAATTAGCGCCGTTTTTGCTGCAGATGTACTAATAGCAGCGCAAGCGATCTTCCAATCTCATGCGGTGAGTACTAATGAACATGTTGAATTCCTTTAAGGCCCTGTTCTTTTGGGCTTAAATTCTTGGTGCTTCACTTCAGTTCAGCTCACTTTAGCTCACTCTACTTCAGTTCAGCCCACTTCAGCTCACCTACTTCATTTATTACTTCATTTCAGTTCAGTTCAGCCCACTTCAGCCCTTACTTCAGCCCAGTTCAGCCCACTTCAGTTGACTTCAGCTCAGCTCACTTCAGCTGACTTCAGCTCAGCTCAATTCAGCTGACTTCAGCTCTGCTCACTTCAGTTGAGCTGACTTCAGCTGACTTCAGTTCAGTTCAGCCTACTTCAGCCCAAGAACAGGGCCTAATTCTAATCTCTGATGTGCTGGCAAACCAACCTTTTAACTGTTTTTTCTTCTGTCATTTGCTTGCAGGATGGTTCAACAAAGGCAAAAGAATTTCTTGGTAAATATAAGTTTTTTTTTTTATTGAGATTGGGTTCCTTCCTTTTGCTTGTTTGTGGCTAGCTTTTTGATGACTTATTTTATTTATTATTATTTTTATTTTTTTTAATTTACTCCTTTTTCCAGATACTGTTCTTAACATATATCTTAAGACTATGACTGAAGATGATGACAAGGAGGTTGTTGCTCAAGCTTGTATGGGCATAGCAGACATTGTCAAGGATACAGGATATACTGCTATTGAGGCTTGTTAGTGTTAATCTTTAGCTGGAATTCTTATACTGCTATGATTTTTCTTTACCCCCTGATGCAAGCATGTGATTAGCTGAACTTATTTTCAGATATGCCACAGCTAGTCGATGCAACATTAGTGCTGCTTACTGAGAAATCAGTCTGTCAGCAGATTGAGTCAGACAGTGACATTGATGACGATGACACTGCACATGATGAGGTTTTAATGGATGCAGTTTCTGACCTTCTCCCTGCATTCGCTAAGTCTATGGGTCCTTATTTTGCACCAATATTGGCCAAACTATTTAGTCCCCTGATGAAATTTGCGGTGGGCAATCATTCTTACTGTGTCATTGCTAGTCTTTAATACTTTAGATAATATTTATCTGAATATTTTGATTCTGCAGAAAGCTTCACGTCCACCACAAGATCGGACCATGGTGATTGCAACCCTTGCAGAAGTTGCGCAGAACATGGGTCCACCTATCGCTGGCTATGTTGATGTAAAGTTTTGTAATTTATTACTAATAAAAATTTATTGCATTGATTTTCAGGAGTAATGTAGTGGATCTTTTTCATAATGGCTAACATAACTAACTTTATTTCTGCAACCAAAGATCAAAGGCATAATTCCATAGAAATTGCATGTTTATTTCTTCATCTCATTTTTATACTAGGTTTGAGTGTTATGACGTAGTTATCCATGTTTCAGGCGGTGATGCCATTGGCATTGAAAGAACTGGTATCTTCTGATGCAACAAATTGGAGAAATGCCGCTTTCTGTGTCGGTGAATTCTGTAGAAATGGCGGGGAAGTGGCTTTAAAGTATCCGTTGTGCATCTCAGTTTTACTTGAGCTTGATTCTTTGAATTACACAATCTTTATCTTGTACTTGTGATGTGAGAATAGTTTTTGTTGATGTATTAGGCTATTAGCACAAGGAATGTGAAGAAATGCTGCTACTTCTTAAGTAGTTCTGCATAGGTAGGATAGAATTAAAAGTTATTTATCTATAAATTGAGTCTTGGATGTTCTTTGTTAGCCTGTTTTCTCTTTCATCGGTATTAGATTCTATGGTGATATTTTGAGGGGACTCCACCCGCTTTTTGGTGAGTCAGAGCCTGATGATGCCGTGAGGGATAATGCAGCAGGTGCTGTGGCAAGGATGATTATGGTACATCCTGAGGCTATTCCATTAAATCAGGTTAGTATCTCACCTGGGTTTCCTGGAGAGTTCTCGTAAACTCATGATAAGATTTCTGATCAATGTTGACCTGAGTGTTATCTTTGAACGTTCTTGTTTCAGGTGCTCCCTGTTTTCCTGAAAGCGCTTCCTATAAAAGAAGATCATGAAGAGTCTAGTGCTGTTTATAGCTGTGTTTGTAATCTAGTTTTGTCATCCCATCCTCAAGTAATTCTTCCTCCGAAACATGTGCCAACTAATTATGCTATATTCTTCTGTCTCCTGGAAGATTCTTCTACTAATCTCTTGCTCGGACTTTAATTAAAATTACCTTGAAATAATATGGCAGACCTTGTCACTGGTTCCAGACTTGGTCAATCTTTTTGCTCAAGTAGCATCATCACAGCTGGAGACCAGTGAAGTAAAAGCCCTGATAGGAAGGGCTTTCTCACATCTTATCTCTATGTATGGGAATCAAATGCAGCCCCTGGCCTAGTGAGCTCACTCTCTCCTGCGCATGCGAATGCTCTTGCTTCGTTAGCTCCGCATAGTTGATTTATACTGCACCATTGAGCTGGTCTTTTCATTTTTGAACATATTCCCCACAATAGAGAGAAGATGTGTGTCCAGTCCTGAATTTTTTAGAAAGCTGCCTGAAGACGGCAACAGTCAAGACATGGCGTGGTAATTTTCACCCCTTCCCAGGTATGCATATTGTGTTGTGCTGTTCCAAATCACGGTTTCTTCATGAATTGCCCCTGAATCATAAGTTTATTCATGAAATGCTCTCAATGTTTTCAAAATTCACCAGATTTTCATAAATTCATCAAATACCCCTAAAGTAAAACATAATATACAATATTCCCTATATGAATATTGAAAATGTAAACTTATCATATTTAGTTCATGGTTTTGTAAAACAACAATGCAAATGATTCCCAAAGTGGTTCCTGTGTATCTATAGTAATGCAAAAACATGTGATTATTGAATATATATATACTTCCTCCGTAACAAAATAAGTGCAACAAAGGAGTTGATTATATATCTCACAAATAATACTTCACACTTGTTTGTTGCACTTATTTTATTATGGAGAAAGTACGTAATTATGCCTAAAGAGCAATATTTATGTGCAAACAAAAGTAAAAGGAATAATTTCATGATCACTATGTCTAATTAATTTTCAGATAAGGGTACAATGTATATTCAATTTTACTTTAAGAAGGTATATGGTAGATTAAGTGATGTACTAATAGATTAATGAGAACGTATTGTGTCGGACTCGTCCGACCATAATCTTTGGTCGGACGACTTTCAGGTGGTTCCAATTTTTTTTCAGGTAGTCTTCATTTTTTTTCAGGTAGTCTTCTTCATTTTTTTTCAGGTAGTCTTCATTTTTTTTTCCGTTAGTCCATTATTTCTTTTAGTTGGCCCATTATTTCTTTCAGTTGGTCCATTTTTTGTTTCAGTTGGTCTATTATTTGTTTCAGTTGGTATACATATTACGAAACAAAGTCCAACTGAAACAAAACAAAGTCCAACTGAAAGAAACAAAGTCCAACTGAAAGAAAACAAAGTCCAACTGAAAGAAACAAAACACTAACCTCTGCTTTCTCTCACTTTCTCCTTCTTCTTCATTCCTCTTCTGCCAGCTTAACAAAATTGTGAGACACTACCCCTAAATTGCAGAAGAGATGTTGTATCAATAATGACAACAAAATCTTCAGCTGCACTTATTGTTATCGTAACTTCACCTCTTCTCAAGCTCTTGGTGGTCATCAAAACGCTCATAAACGTGAAAGATCTGCTGCTCGCCGCCTCCATCTCTCCTCCTCCGCCATCAAAACCACCAACAACCACAACCACAACACCACCACCACCACCAACACCACCAACACCAACAACTCTCTCCAGATGAGTGATTATGGATACGGATACGGATACGGGTATGGAAATGGGATTGCTTATTCTTCAATTACACCAACTAATTATCCTGCATTGCCGTACTACTATCCTTCTGTTAGTTACTTTGATGATGGAGAAGCTTCTGTTTCCGGTGGTGTTGATGGTGGTGGTTGTGGTGGTGATGGTGGGTTTTATGTGGGAATGGTGGAGAATCCTTCGACCGTCGTCGTTGCTGTATATTATAGTACTGGGCTCAGCCCGTCTGACGAGAATATTGGGTCAGACGGTCTGACCCGATACTTTCACTAGATTAATAACCTTTGGTTAGTAAAAGTAGTTAGTGGTAAACTAAAAAGTGCGGAGTATTTCATGAATAAACTAAAATACTTGGGGGAATTTCATGATATAGCCATTCAGATTAATCTTCAGCCAGAGTAGCTTCATTGTTTGCATCTGATCTCTCAATTGTGGATCCTGATTTCTCCTTAATCTTATCGGTGATATGCAGAACCAAGATCACCTTGGCTCGATTGTCCTTGATGAGGATGCACTGCCTTTTCAATTTTTGGCTTTGATGTTTTGCTTACAGGTTTTCTTTTTCACCCTTTTTTTTAATCAAAACTCAAAAGTAAAGCGTTGTATTCTTTTAATTCTTTATTGGTTTTGATTTTGGCTTGATATGTATATTAGGGGATCTTATTTAGATCCCGTATCATATTCGTTAAATATACTAGAAACTCTAGTGAAAGAAAGTGCTCCATATGATGCTTTGGATTTCTAGTGAGAGAAAAGCCTTTGGTCCAAGAAAAAAAAAGAGAAAGAAAAAATGGTGCCCCTTTTGCCTTCTGAAGAAGGCCAATCTCCCTCACCCCCAAATTGCTTCTTCCTTACGCCTTTCTCTCTGCATCTCTCTCCTTTCTTCCATCCGCCAATCATCTCCTCTCTCCCCTACTGATCCTATTCCCCCCTATCTTGCTTCTCATAATTGCTCCCTATTAACTCCTAAATTAGTCACGCCTTTGCCTATTCCCCAGAATCTTTCTCCGATTGCCCGGGTTCTTAACCCTAACACGCAATTAATTCTGCCACTTTACTGCGTTCTCCCTCTTAATGATGGTTCTTTGGTGGTTAATTTTGGCCTGCTACGGATTTGCCTCGAGATTCAGCAGAAGACTTATCATCCATTTAATCCCTTCCTCTTCACGGTGCTGGTAAGGCCCAATGGATGGACGCCCTCGCCATTATCTCTCTCCTGCCTCAAATCTTCTCACAAATCTGCTCCTATGATGTCTTATATTTTATTGTTGTTCACTCTCAATTACCACTTACTTCTCCACTGCCTCCTCTTGTCCATGTCTGATATCCCTCCCCCCTCCTTTGCTGATGTCGTCCGATCCCCTAGCCATCTTCATTCCCTTTCCCCTAACCTTACTAGGGCCACCCACTCTACAACTACCCCTCTGGATCACCCTCTTAGTCCGACCCCTTCTCCCGACACCACTGTGGTTCAATCAGTGGGAAGTGACGATAACAGTTCACCTTCCCCTTCCACTCAATCACGGCACCCAGGTTTTCCTGTCACAGACGTTCCAAATAATCCTACCCCAAGTGTAACGGTTCAAGCCCCCACCCTAGATGAATATGAGCTTAACCAATTTCATGCGACTTGCCTCTTTGGGAAAGTCTGGGGGGATCCTACTCCTACTGCTTCTGTCACTAGTCGCCTCCGTAGAGAGTGGACCTTTATTCAGGGAGAGGTCTCCATTCGATACCTCTCTAATGACTGGTTTTTAATCCGGTTCTCTAACCCCCTCGATAAAGGTGATGTTTGGGATCGCCGGCCATGGTTTGTGCAGGGGTTAAACTTTGTCCTTATTCCTTGGAAGCCTCTTTTCAAACCTTTCTGCAATACTATCACTAGAGTCGACCAATGGGTTAAAATACCCTTCCTCCCTAATGAATTTTGGTCTTCTTCGCACCTCACTACCCTAACTCAAAAGGTGGGCCGCCTTGTTAAGCTTGATAAATTCACCCAGCTCAATGATGACAAGGCTCAATTTGCCCGTGTTTGCCTTAATATTGATATCTCTAAGCCTGTTCCTCGCTCTATAACTATGACCTCCGGCCTCGACTCTTCCGAGTTTTTCTTAACTTATGAAGGAGTCCATGAGGTCTGCCCTTTATGTGGAGCTAAGGACCACTTCCTCAACCTTTGCCCCCGGAAACCGGCTCCTTGCCTTCACTTGGTGGTGGCCAAGTTAGAGTCCAGCAACATTGCCTCCCCTACTGACCCTGATTGGATTTCAGTTCGCCCCCAGCGCCGCCAAAGGACCCGTTTTTCTCATCGTCCCCCTAGAAATCTCCCCTATAAACACCTTGCCCCCTTACAACCTGTCCCCTCACTCATATGTTCCGAATCTTTACCACCTGACTCCCCACCATCTCATCCACCCCCTCTTCTTCCTCTCCCTTCCACAATCACCACTGCCAATGCTTTTGCCACCTTAGCTGATTTCCAAATCTCTTGTGATGAAGGGTTCTGTTTACAACCCCCTGCTGCAGACCTTCCTTCTCCTGGCCTTCTGGACCAAGCTACGGACCCCGTTCCGGATGATGACATTGATGAAGCATTTCTTCAGGCCCTTGGCGTCATCCACCATAACCTACACCTCTCTTTTGATGCTGACATGACTGACCAGCTATCCCCGGTTGTTGGTTCCCCCTCTTCAGCTGGGTCGCAGTCCCCTCGAGATAACACTAAGTGCCGCAAACGCGACGATGTTCCTTCTCCTGCATCTTCTCCATTATTGTGCTCTGCTCTTGTCATTTTGCGACTAATTGGGATGTTTTTTGGAGCATGTGTTTTGCTCAGTTTTTTGTACTTATGCTGACGTTAATTTCTCTTACTATAATCCCTCTTCCTTTTGTTTTATCCCCAGTTGCACTTAATGCGATTCATGTAAGCTTTGGGGCTGTTTTGTATATGTTAGTTATCATCAATTTCAGCATTTTCAGTTTGTTCAGTTACTCCTTGGCTTGGTATTCGTGCTTCTTGGTTCCTAGTTTATTAGTTTGGTTGCCTATTGTTTACTTGTTTTCTATCCATATCTGTGCATTGAACCGTTTGCCTTTTCGGATTATCTTCACCAATCCTTGCAGGGTCACTTTTATTATTGGCCCTTATGCTGCTGACTCAGTCGTTCACACCACCCCATGTTCGACCCTCGGGGCGGCCACAAATTTTGTTGTGCAAAGGTTGTCTCTTCTCCCTCTCTTTGGTCAACTGGAACGGGTTTTTTCCGCCCACTAAACTCGAGTGCTCCATCACTCGCTATGGAACTTATCTTATTTGCACTATGGTTTGTTTAATCTTAATGCAACATTCCTCCACCATATTTACTTTTTACTGCATCCAGGCGCTCAAACAGATTGGCCCCTTTCCCTAGTGTCCTATATCCTGATTTCTTTGTTGTTCATGGTATACGCCATTGCTATCCTTCTGTTGGCTTGGGTTTTCACCAGATATCGCTCTCGAGTGTCCTATCCATCGTTGCCAAAGCCCCCTGCTAATTGTGTTTGTGACGTCTACAATTACGGTTTTTAATGAAAGTTTTATGCTGGAATATACAAGGGGGTAAAAAACCCCAAGCTGTAACTGAGCTCCTTTACCTAAAAAACAAATATAATCCGGATATAATTTTCATCCTTGAAACTTTAACTAATCATGCTAATAGCAACCGCATTCTAAAAGCGCTTCACTTTCATAATAAATTAGTTGTCGACCCAGTAAATCACGTGGGTGGAATGTGGGTGTGCTGGAATAACTCCAATATTACAGTCCAAAATCATTACTCTCATGATCGCTTGGTTCATCTAGACGTGCTCTACAAACCTCATAATGCAATATATTCAATCTTGGGCACCTATTGTCCGGCCAAACATATTGAGAAAGATGCTTTCTGGACCTATTTGCAAAATTATGTTACTTCTTTACAGTTTCCTTGGCTCTTGGTGGGAGATTTCAATGAAATGCTTTCCCACCATGATAAATTGGGGGGAGCCCCGTTGCGACCAAACCAACTTCTTCGACTCCCCTCGCTCCTTTCTCATACCAACGCCATGGACATTCCATGCCTACAAAAAGCATACTCCTGGCGCTGTGTCTATAATAACACTATTATTTTCGAACGGTTGGATAGGGCTATTAGCCATAACTCCTTTTACCACACCTTTAACAAAAGCAACATTTTTTATGGTCCTTTTACAGTCTCGGATCATGCCCCAATCATTTTTTCCTCCAATGAGGGCAACAACTATCGTCCTCCCCCCCCCCCCCCATTTCGGTTCCAAAATTTCTGGGCTATTGATAAACACTCACATTTTATTGTTCAAAAAAATTGGAACATCTCGGTTACCGGCTCTCGTTTCTTTCGCATTCAGCAAAAGCTTAACCGGATCAAAACTGATCTCAAAGTATGGGCCAAAAAACATTATCGCCATACAACAAATAAACTCGCAATGAATGAAGACAAACTAAAGGACTTACAAGAAAAACTATGGCGCCAACCTTTCAATACTATTTTAGTCAAACATATTAATAGACTGATTCTCCAACGCGAGAAACTTCTTCTGTTTAACCAAAAGACTTGGGGCCGCTCGGCACGGAAAACATGGTTATCACAAGGGGATCACAATACTCGTTTTTTTCACAATCGCATGAAACAAAAGATGGCTAACATGACTATTTTTCGACTTAAAAATGATTTGGGTCAATGGGTTGACTCTCATGAAGATATTACCCAGCTACTATCTACTTCTTTTACAGCACGTTTTCGTTCAGCCCATTCGGTGGGCAGGAATCTAGACTTAGGGTTCATCGACCCTTTTATCTCTTCAGCTGACGTGGATTCTTTAATTGCTACGGTCACTGCTGATGAGATAAAAGCCGTTTTCTTTGATATCAACCCACTGAAAGCTCCAGGCTCCGATGGCTTCGGGGGGAAATTCTTCCAAGCTTACTGGCCCATAATTGAAGTAGAACTTGTCACGACTGTTCAAAGTTTCTTTTTCCATGGTAAATTACCCCCCTTTCTAAACCACACTTTGATAACCCTCATTCCCAAAAGAGAGGCCCCTGAATCTCCGGATCACTTCCGCCCAATTAGTCTTATTAACACCATTTACAAAGCAATCTCCAAACTCCTAGTTAATCGACTACGACCTATTCTGCAAAGAGAAATTAGTCCTCTACAAAATGCTTTTACTCAAGACCGCTCTATTCATGACAATCTCTTAATTGTGCAAGAGGCGCTTAATACTTTCCAAAAGTCTCAAAACACGACAGGGTGGTGTGCCTTGAAACTTGACATGGAAAAAGCTTATGACTGAATCGAATGGGATTTTCTTTGGCAAACACTAAAGGCATTTGGCTTTCCACCCATTTGGCTTTTATGGATTAAGGAATGTGTCTCTAATGTCTCCTACTCCATCAAAGTCAATGGCCAGCCTTCTCCTTGGTTTTGACCCTCGAGAGGTCTACGGCAAGGTGACCCCTTATCTCCGTACCTTTTTATTTTATGCATGGAAGTTCTCATTTGGAAACTGACGCTCCAAAGTCAATCTCGCAACTCGGGAATTGGCTTTAAATTGCACCCCCGTACGGCAAATATACCCTGCTTACTATTTGCTGATGATAGCCTCTTATTTTGTAAAGCAACCACATCGGCCTGTAGGAATCTTAAAAATATTCTTGACGATTTCTGCGCCCTCTCCGGTAAATTAGTAAATTTTCACAAATCTACCGTCATTTTCTCCAAAAAAGTACCTCCCTCAAGGAGGACGACCTTAGCCAGCCATTTTAATATGCTGCCTAACTCTTCTCTTGGGAGGTATTTGGGAATTTTTTTCAGCTCACATCGCCCATCTAAAACTGATCTTGCTCACATTGTTCAGAAAACGAACCATCGAATCAACCTCTGGGAATCAGGTTTCCTCTCCAAAGCCGGGAGACTTACCCTCATTCAGAGCAATCTTGAGGCTCTCCCTTCTTATACTTGTGCTTCCACCATGCTCCCGGTGAAGACAGCAAAATCCATCGACACTCTTCATCGGAATTTTTTTTGGCGACAGCAAAAAGATAAAAATGCTACTCCTCTTATTGCCTGGGATACCATTTGCACTCCCAAATCCCGAGGTGGCCTTGGCCTCCGCCGAACTCTACCTCTGAACAAAGCTTTTATAGCAAAATTGGGTTGGAAGATCCTTACTGAACCAACAAACTACTGGGTCCAACTCGTAACACAAAAGTACCTCCAAGGTCAGTCTTTTTTTAGTTGCAAACCTAAACCAAACGACTCCCCGATCTGGAAACACATTTTACTACAACGGCCACTACTCCAGCAAGGTATCCGCTGGAAAATCGGTGATGGCTCTAAAATCTTTTTTTGGCTACATAACTGGTGTGCTGACGATAATTTAATGACAAAACTAAATCTCTCCGAAAATCAAGTTGATTTAAATCTTAGGGTCAAAGATTTCATTCTTCCTAATAGAACCTGCATCGATAAATTAAACCCCCTGCTGCCCCCTTCCATTGTTTCTTCCATTAAAGGCATTCCAATACCAATTAACCCCCTCCCGAATGAACCAATTTGGGGGCCTAGCTCATCCGGTCAGTTCTCGGTTAAGACCGCTACTTGGCTAGCTCATAATCTCCCCCCTTTCGATTGATAAATGGCCATATAGGTGGATTTGGACACTTGATGTCCCGCCAAAATTACTCATCTTTCTGTGTCAAATTTATCACAACAGCCTGGGGGTTAGAGCAGTTTTAGCGCAACGACACATTATTCCATTCAATCATTGTGCTTTTTGCTCTACTCATGCAGAATCCTTAGATCACCTATTTGGGGTTTGTCCTTCTCTTCAACCCCTATGGCAACTCTCAGTTTTAAAGGACTGGATTCCTCACTCCTTCCATGGAGCCCCTATTCGAACTACACTGGCTAGTTTTCGACCGGACCGGTCGTCGCTCGTCAAATTTGTTTTCATTCTCTGGAGTATCTGGAAGGAAAGAAACGTTGTTATCTTTCATAGCGACTCGCTTAATATAGATAGAATTTTGCATAAAGCCAAATTTTTATTTTCAGAATGGGCACTGAGGAATGCGGTTGATCTCTGCGACTCCACTGGTTCACCATTCTCCACCTCCTCCCTCACCAACCACTCCCCGCTGTATCCTTCCTCCATCCTTGTCTCCTGGGAGCCACCTCCCACCTCCTACTTCAAACTCAACTTTGATGGTTCGGTCCGCGGGTCCTCTGCAGCAGCAGGCATTATCATTCGCGATGCTGACGGCCATCTCCTTACCGCAACAGCTTTCAACCTTGGCGAATCTTTTGTTGTTATTGCCGAGGCCTCGGCTCTTCAACAAGGACTTCACATCGCTCTCCAGCATAACATTTCTCATCTCCACATTGAAGGTGATAATCTGCTGGTCATCAACTCGGTCAAAGGTCTCTCGTCGCCGCCTTGGCAGATTGCTCATATTATCCGGGATATCCAAACTCTGCTGGGTTCTTTTTCTTCAACCACTATTCGTCATGTCTACCGCGAAGCAAACAAAGCAGCAGATTGGATCACCAACGTCGGCCACTTAGTCGATTCACAATTTACTATTGATGATTGTACCCATTCCGCTCTAAATTCTATTCTTGTAAACGATCAGGTTGGAGCTCCCCTCGTACGGAGGGTCTCCTAACCTTCTTTTTCCTTACCTTTTTTTGAAAAAAAAAAAAAAAATTAGATCCCGTATCACTAGTGCGTGTTGAACAATCATACATCTATTGTAACACTATCTTGAGAGGATATTGATTGTATTTTTAGCGAAACATTTGTCATCCGATAGTTGGGGATATTAACCTTCTACTTACCTTTAAATTTCACCTTCTACAAAAGAACAATATTGGGATGACATCTTTGTGATTGTCACTCATGTGATACGGAGGATTTGTAAGCTTCTGCATTTGTCTTTGGTATATGCCTAAGGCTAGCACAAGTATGTCTAAATCATTACTCCCTCTGTCCCTAATTTTTTGCCCCATTCACTTTTGCACTTCTCCCGAGACACAATTTTAAATGAAAATATCTTTGTATACATGTAATAAAATATTATAAAAGTTATATATTAAAAAAGTTCACATTGAGCTGAATCAAACGAGATCTCATTTGACTATATTTTTCCTTTTATATAAAACACTAGAGAGAGTCAAAGTAGTCAAAGAAACAGTAGCAACATTCTATTTGAGGTAAAAAAAGAGGGACGGAGGGAGTACATTTTTCATAAATCTGTTAATTTCAACTTGCAGCCTTTGACTTAACTGTTCAGAATTTTCCTAATAAAAGAAAAGTAGTACTTCTCCGATTCTTTTTATTTGCAATAGTTAAAATTTTGTACTATTCATGTTATGTACTTTGACCTGGATTTGCGCTTTACGTATAAATGCAAAACATAGTCAAGTTGGATATTGTTAGGTCCGTCTCGTGAAATACTTTCATAATATCAATTTCTTATAATTTTTACATATATGTTATTATAGATATTAACTATTAAAGTAATGTTTCGACGTTTATGAAAAGTGGATTGTGAATTCAACTTCAACGTGCTCTTCCTTGAAGATGAGTTAATCAGAGATAGAGAACAGTTAATGCTGAATAACACGTTTTAGCCCACCTAGGTTCTCTTTAGTGTCGAGAATTAGAGCATCTCCAATGGTGGGCTACAATGTGTTGTAGCTTATTGTAGCTTACCTTGCTCCACTATATTTTTAGGCTACAACAATGTTAAACTATAATTTACAACAAGAGTGAGATAGAATATGTTGTAGCTTGTATAACTTTGATTTTCTAAAATGATTTTATTCTTGATAATATATAATTTTTTTTATGAAAATTAAAAGATATTATATATAAGAATTGGGTGTAGCTCAAGTGGCAGAGTACACCTCCCGTGGCCCTCGAGGTCGCGGGTTCGATTCCTACCCTCTCCCTCCTCCCGCCTGCATCCTGTGATAGGACAGGTGTGAAGAACACTCATCTGCCTTACCGTTTAAAAAAAAAAGAAAAAAATATATATACATATGCTAAAATAAGATTATGTTTTTTCATTAAAAAAATAAATAAATAAATAAATATATTACTTTCTCCGCTCTATTATAATAGCAACACTTCACTTTTGTCACTGTTCGCAATCACTCATATAAATGGTTTTTGTGTTCCATACGTATGGAAAAACATAGTCATGTAGGATCTTGTTAGATTCGTTTTGATGTGTACTTTATTAATATCTAATTTTTATAATTTTTACCAAAACGTAGCTCAAGGTATTCACGTTATAAATCATGCATTGGTAAACATGAAAAGAAAAGCGTTGCAATTAAATAGGAGCGGAGGAAGTATGTTATAAAGAAATATAAAAATTAAATTAATGGACAAATAAAAAATAAGATTCAGATCTTGTCAAGAAAATAAAAATAGTTATAGGATGATGTTGAGATGATATAAGTATCAACTACTATTATTTTCAACAGAAAAAAAAGAAGATAGGAATCAGTACAATTTATTGGAGACTTGGAGGATATAGTTCATGTTGGTAAAGTTTTTATTTGATAGCTATGTTGGTAAAGTTTTAATCTAACGCTTATTTTTTCTAAATTACAATTTGTTTTCTACATTAATTTAATTATTTGAAAATATATTATTTTCAAGCAGTACTGTTCAACAAAGCAGTGCTACTTCATAGGCGGGAAAAAAATATATGCTCTCCAATGATAAAGCTGTAGCTAACAAGTTTATTAAAATTGCAAGCAGATCCTCTATATTAACCATTGGAGAGGCGTAATTGCCTTTCGTGATTGCTGCGGCGCTTGTAGAAGGATAGAGAATTGTGTCCTTGTGTCACGAGCTACCCACAAAGTTGGAACTATGTATAAAAGGATTAAAAGCCCGATATAAGAACAAAATTAGACTCAAGGTTTAAAACTTGAAATGATATTATCACTTCATGGGGCTACACTAGTCTCAAGATAAGATATTATATTTGTGCTTATTTTTGTTGTTAAGTCTTAGTCAAGTCTTAGGTTAAGTCTTAGAAATTTAAGACTTTATTTAAGACTTAAAAGGTAGATCCTACATGAGTTTAATTGTTAAATATAAAAAGCAAAATAATACAATACGGAGTACATGTTTTTGGAGAAATCTTAACTAAGACAAGGTGATGTTAGAGCTAAAGTTCTAAATTTGATTGAGTTTCAAAGAGTTTTTAATAGGACCCACTAATAAATTAGGTCATTTTAAATTGTATGACTCTAAACTAATCTTACTCTTTAAGAGCAAGATCATCTTAAAGCTTACTTTAACGGGGCGTTTGGCAAATGAGAATGGGAATTTGGGGGTATACGGAATGGGAATGGGAATGTGAATTGGAAGGTGGAAATTAGCAAAATATTCCCAATTCCTTATTTGGTATGGATTTGGGAATAAATCTAGGAATAAACAAATATATGGGAATTTCCCTTACAAAAAAACAAAAAAGGGAAAAAGCAAAAAAATGAATTTCCAACTCTAATACCACCCCCCCTTAGGTATTAAATTGGTGGGAATATACCATATTTAATCCCATTCCCATTCCCATTCCCATTCCCATTCCCTAGTCCCTAATCCCATTCCCACTAAACAAACAAGGGACTTTTGCTTATAGGGGATTAAAATTCTCATTCCCACCTCTAATTCCCTCCTACCAAACGCCCCCTAAGTCTTAAGACTTAAGACTTGAGATGACTTTATCAAAAGTGTGCCTCTCTTATCTTGAGACAAGTCTTCCTCGAATTTTCTCATTGACCTTTCTTTTTGTTTAATAAAGTCGTAAGTGGAATCCTGCTTTTTTAAAACTCAACTTAGAAACTTAGGTATTCTCATGAGTAATGTCACTATATAAATGGGTAATGTCAGCTTTGGGTTTTTTAAATTTTTTTTTGGAAGAATACATACAAATAGAGAATAAACTTAGCCTAAGCTCTTACGAGCCTTAGTTGCTAAACTATGAGCCTCAAAGACAATAGTCCTATGAACTTCTGAAATAGACATAATGAAAACCAGAGCAAAACGAGAGGATCTTGCTGATTAGGTTAGTGAGTGATAAAGGTGAGTTGATGAGATTTCTGAGATAGTCAACTTCTTCGTTGGAGTCAGTGAAGGTCTGGATCTTGTTAGCTCTGTTGGTGGTGGCAGTTAAGGCGAAGAGTATCGCTACCAGTTCCGCTTGAAGTGGGGAAACCGTTAATGTCGGTTGACCTTCTTTTTCAATCTCATTCGATGGGTACTTAAATTATCCATCCAATGGCCGCTTTTGTTTTTCCATCAGTCCAACATTGAGCCAATCGAGTACTTGTTGAAGTGCCATGAGTCCAGGTGGTGGGAGACGGGGGACAACGATCGAAGATACTTTCATTGGTATGATTTTTCTTCCATTTTTCCTTGCTTCTTCCCAACTGTCAAGATGCATCCGAATGAGCGAGTACCATTGCTTTCTCTGGACAAGGCTTAATTGCTACATATGTGATATAGTAATTACCAAATTTTTATCATTATTAGGATTGGTTTATTATTAGTTTATATTTTTATAATTTTTAGATTTTATTTTAAGAATTTATCAGTTTGTTAGGATTAGAGTTTAAACTAAGATAAAATTTGTTTTCAAGAATATTCCGGAAACATAGATTTATTTGGTTTAGGCTAATATTGTAGTCTATAAATATTTGTATCTTCTATATTAATAATGTTATGTGTGTGTTTGAAAGTTTACAGAATAATATTGAAAGCTTGATATTCCTCTTAATTTCTTTAGTACTATTCTCTACCGTGGGGGTTGAATAGCGGGTCGGAAGACCACTGTCAAATCACTCATCTAAAACGCATCTTAGATTATTTTCCCAAAGCCTAAACATAGTTGTTCGTTTTTGTTTTGCGTGAGATTTGCCTTGCCTACATTATTACCATCAATTATAATAATTCCCACTCAACCCATCTCCTCCTATCTGACTTATTTCATCCAAAATTTTATATATACCAAGTCCCATATCAATCTAATAACAGATGCTTCATTCCTATTGACTTAGTTTCTAGTTTCTTTAATAAAGTTTTATTTTTTTGCTTCCATCAAGTTTTGAACCCCGAACCCCATACATATCAGCTTCACATTATTGAATGCTGTCTCATTTCTGATTTGCCATATATTCCGAAGAACAGCAATGAAAGTGGCACTCCTATTATAGTGTTGGTTGTTCTGCTTGAAGAAAAGGGTAAGATAGTTTCTTATCCAGTCTTTGCGCTTTATGTTTACATATTGTCTTTTATTCCCAAGATTGAAGCTTTCCAGATATGTGTTGCAAAGAGGTAGAATCTTAGTAAGTGGTTTGTAGATTCTTTTTCCAAATGGCAGAGGACACATTGTGAATGTAGGAAAATTCCTCTCTTTTGAAGATTTATTTTGGTAGGGAGAATGTCATGCATAATTTTGCAAACGAAAATTTTTCACTTAGGGAGAAAATGGGCTTTCCAGAATGACTTCCAAAAGAGGGACTATGGGTTGTGCCTAGGGGAATGTTTTTAATTATTAATGAACCAATAGTCTGTTTTAACTGTGTATTGGCCATTTTTTGTATGATTCCAATAGGTTGAATCTTCTTGTGAGAGATTGATGTGTGAGCTTAGGATAGCATAAGCAATTTGTTCCTCAAATAGGTTCTAGACCAGATTAGCTTTCCAGTCCCCATTGGTGTTGATTAAGTCACTGACCATAATCAAATCTGGATGTGAAGATTTTGTATATGGGTGTTTTGGAACTGACACTTTACCATTTATCCACTTGTCTTTCCATATTCTAGTAGATTTTCCATTACATGCTCTCATGGCCACCCCTTCTCCCACTAGTGAAGATGCTTTAACCATGCTCTGCCATCCCCAAGATGAGTTGGCCTTTGTAGAGTTTTTCCTTGCTGCTTCAAGGGGAGTATACTTATACCTTCCATTGATGATTCCACTGACCAGAAGTTGAGGATTATGCTGGATTCTCCATGCTTGAGCACATGGAATGGTGCATGTCCTATATGTTTCTGAGGCTCAGACCACCTTCAAGCTTGTGGACTTCTAGTTCTTCTCTTCTTCTCCAGTAGATTGGCTTCTTCCCTTTTTTTTTAATCTCCACTAGAAAAGTAGCATTAGTGATGTTATTGAATTGTTCACCTTTTTAAAAATGCTATAAAGTGCAAATATGTGGGAAGAAATGCTGGCCAAGATTGCATTTCAAAGAATGATCTTTCCTGCTTGGGAGATGTTAGAGAATTTCCAGCTGTTGATTATATCAGCGACCCTTTCAGTTAAGAAATTGAATTTTGTAGAAGACTTTCCATTGACATCCATAGGCAGCCCAGATAAGTTCCCTATTCCTCTTTATCATGAATTCCCATATTTTCTTTAATTGCTTCTTTCAATTCTAAGGGTGTAATTGGGCTAAAAAGCTTGTACGATTTTTGGAGATTTATCATTTCTCCAGAGTGAGAGCAGAATTCATTGATTGTTTTCTTGAGGAGTTGGCAGTTGGATTTACTAGCTTCGAAGAAGAATAAGTCATCATTGCAAAGAAGGGGGTGGGAAAGAATGGGGGCATTTGTGGCTATTTCACTCCTTTGAAGGCTTTGGTGTTGCATAGGGTGTGAAGCTTTTAAGATAGTGTTTTCATATAGAGAATGAAGCGATAGGGTGATAGGGGCTCACTCTGTCTTAGGCCTGCTTTTGGGGAGAAGAAGCCTGTGGGTACACCATTGACCAGGACTGAGTAGGACACTATAGTGACACATTGCATGATCCAGTTGACCCAAAGAATAAGAAAACCATAAGCTTAAAGGACTTGTTCTAAGAAATTTCCCACTAATTTTACCATAAGCCTTGCTTAAGTTAATCTTTAGAATTCCAGCTCCTTTTTTTCCTTTAGTCTTGTGTTTTATCAAGTGTAAGACTTCATGGGCTATGCAGTTATTATCATTCATGAGCCTGCCTGGGATGAAGGCATTTTGACAGTCCTATGTCTGTAAGGATTTCTTTGAGTCTTCTTGCCAAGCATTTTGAAATAATTATGTAAGAAGTATTGCAAAGGCTAATTGGTCTGAATTGACTGACATAATATGATCTTTCCCTTTTTGGGATTAGAGTTATGAAGGATTTATTTGTTTCTCTAAGCAGATGGCCACTAGAGAAGAAGGAATGGACTGAATGACAAATGTCATTTTTGATCAGGTTCCAATACTCGTGGAAGAAGATTGGAGGCATGCCTTCAGGACTAGGATTTGAGGGGTTTGCTTAAGAAAGCTGCATCCTGAATTTTTTTATCTGAGAATGGGTTAGACAATAGGGTAATATGCTGGGGGCATAAGAGGTTTAAGTTACTGATAGAGCGTCGCCAACTTATCAAATAATAAACCTACCTCGGTCTCACTAACTAGTAGCAAGGGCAAGAAAGGGTCGAACCCATGAGAGGCCTTGAATCAACCACCAAATGTTATGATTTAAACAAGCTAAGTTAATCCAAATTGGTTGAAGATGGTTTGTCACTAACTAGGAATTTAAACTAAACTTAAGGCTAAAAGAAGATGACTTATGATAAAAAGGTTTAGGGTGAAGGCTATACCACTCAAATCCATCATGAAATATCATCTATGACACCTAACTACTCTTTCGAGCTAGAAGGATTGCCTGTTCATGAGCTACAACCTATTTTCATGGCTACAAGTCACAAATCCAAGCATGAATAACAAAATCACAATGATTATAACATTCACTCAACTAGAAATCCCTATTTTCATGGTCTTTTAGTCAAGCAAGTATAAAGGAGCCTACAACTCAATGTCATCTTTCGATCTTTAGTTGAGGAGACTAAAAATTAAGCTCTTATGGTGATCAATCACAAGAACTAGCATGAACAATACTAATTAACACCCCACAAGAGCTAAAATCCCACATGCAATTAGCAATTCATGACTTCAAAGAGGGTTTCACCAAACCCTAGAATTCAACTACTCACAACCCATAGATGATTCAATAATCAACAAATTAGAGTTCATAATAAGTAATTTCAAGACTAAAACTAACAACAATTAACAATTTAAAGCAAATCTAGCAACTACAACAACATGTAAATACTAGAAATTCCAAATAAAAGATGAACAAAAGAGAAGTAGAGGAGAGAGAAAATTACAAATGGAGCTTCAATCTTGCATAACAATGGTGGAAATTGACTTATATCTACTTGAAAGTTGAGTTACAAGGAGAAATTAGAATAAATTTGAGAGTTTTTGGGAGTTTTTAGCTAAAACTAGTAAGAACTAAGCATAAAAAAAAGATGATAAGACAATGAACAAAAAGGAGTCTTTTATAATCCCCCAATCCGTCGTCCAAAAACTCGAGTTAAGAACCCAAGTCGTACAGGTGTGCACGGTCGTGCTAAATGTGGCATGGATGTGCCAAGCTGAAAATGTGTAGGCAGTAGCTATTAGTTGCTTCTGGTCTGGTATGCACGGACGTGCCAAATGTGGCACGGACGAGCTGAGCTGAAGGTGGGATTGCAATGTCTACTGTTGGTCTCTGATCAAGTATGCACGGACGTGCCAAAAGTGGCACGGCCGTGCATGCCTTCTTTCCAGCATAGCTTCGCTCCCGGAAGCCATAACTCCTTCGTTACTCGTCCGAATAAGGCATATGACCCGTCATTTCGAAGCTCTCAAGACGAACTTTAACTCCAATTAACATCACCTCAAAATTCTAAGTATAGAATGAAATATGTCCATTTGAGTCCAGACCTCTGTACAAAATCCCTCCAAAATAACCAAAAAAGCACACAAAACATAAAAACTACCCGTGAAGCATTAGTGTGACAAAAATTGATAAGAATCATGCAAAATAACACTAGAATGCTCTAAAACTACATGGAAATGAGTCCTAAAATGCACTTAAAGTATATACATAGACTACTTATCAAACTCTCCCAAGCTTGCCTTTTGCTCGTCCTCGAGCAAACCAAAATCGAAGTGTTAGAAATAACACTTCTATGCAAGAAAAGAGGAGTAGACAAATGCATGCACTAATCGCATTCACTTTTAGCAAAAGTGACAAGCCATATAAACCTCTTAATCGCTTAAGAGGACGAGTGTGCTCTCGTGAGGGTTTCCAAAGAGAAACAACCCACAACTCTATCAAGATTAAACCAAGGCAAAGGTTTTCAAAACCGAACAACAGGTGCAAAGTCAAAGAAAAGAAACATTAAAATAATAATAAATGAAAATTAAACGTTTCTAATGGACTTAAACTATGGCAAGGACGATGGATGCAAGGCTTTCTTGTCAAGGTAGGTAGGCAAGTTAAGCAATGTCCATGGTTGAAAGTCACATAGCCAATGTCAAGAGCCTAGACTAATGCGAATCAATCCACCTCTCACCCTATCTCAAAGTTTTCCCTCCCCAACTAGTCCAAGTCCTCCCTCATAACAAACGAATCGACAAACATAGCGAAGATAATGGCAACATAATCCAAGAATTTGACCAAAACTTCCTTCCACCGATATGACTCAACCCTCTAGAGTCATAAGGCTTTCGAGATGCAATGCATGGCTCGGATAAGGGTGTGGAATAAATTCGGGCTTGTGGTGCTCAATCCTAAGAGTGAAGCGGGAATTTCATGAGCGTACTAACAAAAACCAAGACTAAAATCATTACAAAACCTTATGCGTTGAATTAATACTAAGATTAACAAAACATTATTTACAAACACGACTAGAATAAGCCTCTTTTTTCTTTTTTTCTTTTTCTTTTTTTTTGAAACCCTTCCTTTTTTTTCTTTTTTTTCTTTCTTTTTTTTTTTTTAACAATGACGAATACACTTCACTTCTAAGCATAACCAATACAAAACTTATAAACCACGTGCACGCTTCACTAACAATAAAGGGTGTAAACAAAACAAAGGGCTTGTGGTTCATAACGTGGGCTAGGAAAAGAGTGGAAGCTCAAAGGGGTTGCTAAGTAGAAAATGTGAACAAAAACTTACATAAATACACATACATCACCTAAAATACAAGGTTAAACAGAAGAACTAACTAAAACCAAAACTATGATCTAAGAAAAACAAAAGGTCACCGAAATGAATGCCTAATCGTCCCCTAAAGTGGCTCGGTCACGGTCTTGAGAAGTAAGGGTCGAAAACAGGATTATGTTACCAACATGCACTTAGGAAGACATAAATGGTGTTATGAGAGGTTCAGGGGACTAGATGGGCTACACCCGACTTGGCCAATGGCCACCACCGAACCCATGAGTGAGAGAATTCAAAACTCCAAAAGTCTAGGAGATAAGACTACTCTTAACAGTTAGAAGATATGTGAGTCTCAAACAAGACATTCCTAGACTCACAAGCCTAACAAGACAAGGAAATCAAGCATCCGAAGTCCAAAGCCTAAGCCTTTGTCCAAAAGAAACAAAATAATAGTTACACTTTGCCTTGAAAACGAAAAAGGAAATCTCATTATTTTTTTTTCCATTTTTTTTGGAGCGAGTAGGAGAATTTATGTACATATGCAGCTCTTTAGGTCAGCACGTCCGTGCTTATAGTGGCACGTCCGTCCATACTGTGGTAGACTGAAGCAGAAACGAAGAATAAGCCCTGATCAGATAGGCACGTCCGTGCCAATATGTTGCACGTCCATGCTTCTTGTAAACCTGTACATAAATTCGTCCCAATAGAAAAAAAAAACCAACCTTCACTCTACGACATTCTCTCCTCAACCCCCATACTCATTTTTTTTCTCCTTCCCTTTTCCATACTCCTCTACTCATCTTCAACCTCAAAACTTCCCATCAACAACCTCCATTTTTATTACTCCAAACATCAATATTCAACATTCTCACTCCAAAACCTCCATTCCTACAACCTTTTCATCTCATTACTTCACTCTAAACCCAACTTTTCACATAAACCCTAACTTTAAAATCAAATTGGGGTTTTCTTTAAACTTCAACTTTCAAGCTTTTGGGTCAACACAAGCATTCTACAAGCATCAAGAAGGTTGGAAAAGTTCATTTGCGGGTTCAACACACGACATTGTTGGTATAATCCTTCCTTTCCTTTGCTTCAAGTATACTTGAATAAGCTCATTTCAATGGGTTTATTTATTGTTTTACTTGTTGCTATTGATTGAAAATTGTGTTAAATATTTGTTTGTTGGTTGAATTCTAGCATAATTTGGGTTTAGTTAGTCAAAAAAAAGAAAGAAAAGAAAACACAATAATAATAAAATTGGTTGATAATTGTCACTTATTGTTGTGGACTTGTGGAGTAATAACTCGTAGTTGTTGGTAGTCTTTTGTGTTATTGAGGAGTTCTTGACGGAGTAATTTTGTTTGAAGTTTTTGTTGAATAGTTGGGAATATTGTTGCTATTGTTGAATATTTTTGTTGCCATTGCTATCTCTTGAGGTCCTTATTTTGTTGGGTTAGTTGCTTTGAGATTATTGTGTTGGGATTATTGTGTTGCACCTTAGTTGTTTTTGTTGACATACTATGGCTTCACGTCGAAACCAACCTAGGAACACCTCTTCCGCAAGTCTTAGGACCCCGACCCCTCCACCATCCATCGACCCTCCACAAATCAGCACCCATGGCATTGCTCTTAATGACCCCACCCACATGGCCAACTACCTAAGGATTCACACAAGAAAATTTCGCCCAACTCGATTTTACAATAAGTAGCGGAGGCCTTAGGAATAAACAATGATATGCAACAACTTTTTGTTCAAACGAAATTGGAGGCGTGTTTAGGATGGCATGCATTGACTTACACTAGGTTGACCCTAGAGTTCCTTTCCACCCTCCATGTCACTCATGGGACTAATGGTTCCCCACGTTTCATGACATTTCAATTAATGGAAAAAATAGAAAAATGACATTAAAAAAACTGAACCAAGTCCTCGGCTGTCCTCGAAATGGAACCCATGGTGCGAAGCTCCCATTTTCTAAGAAATTGCAAGCCGGCCCCTTTTGGAGAGGAATCACGGGTCAATTCTCATTCAATCCAAGGATGGACAAGGATACTAGAATAGTTCACCCCGCATTTTGATTATCACAAAGACTTTTTGCGAGCACCATCTTTGCTAGAGGGGATAGTTTAGGAACGGTTCCTAACCGTGAACTTTACTTTTTATGGCACTTGTCGGTTGAGAATGAACAACTCAACATTGGGAGTTGGTTGATGGACTACCTTGAGGATGATGGCACGGGTACCGGTGCCATTACGATTGGGGGCATGTTAACTCTCATATCTTCTTATTTTTCAGATATTGATCTTGCAGGTTTGGAGATTGTTTCGGGATCCTCTACCATCGACATGCAAAACCTACGGGCTATGTTTTGGTTAGAATATGAAGCCAATGGTGATGGTTGTGTTTGGATGGTTAGCCGTCGTTACTATGCCTACCTCCCTAATGAGATGAGCACCGTCATTTACGAACCTAACAATTGGATTTTTGAGGCGGATTTTGATTGGGTGCCCGATGGACAAATGCAAGAAGATGAAGAAATGGAAGATGGGGAAGAAAATGCCCCCAAGCAACATCAACCATGTTTGGGCCCAAACCTGGGCCCCCGGTAATCAGGCCTAAATCCTCCCCTCCAGCTTGGAAGCCTCCCAGTGGGGCCCACCAACCTTGAATTCCGTGCCTACATGGCAGGGAATTTCCTCACACTTTTCAACGCCTATAAATGCGGGGCAGATCCCCATTTATTGAGGTACGCAATCCTAGACAGCACACTTGGCAACCATTAATTAATACACTTACTGACTTGATCGTCGGAGGGGTGATCCCGGATCCACCCCCGGGGTAGTCTAACCTTCGCTTTGTGCAGGTCTCGCAAGAGGTTTGTCAACCCTAATCTCGATCATTCCCACCTAATACAAGTTTTTACCCGAAACAGTTTGGCGCCGTCTGTGGGGAATCGAACTAAAAGTCATGGCCATCACTCGGAGAAACCAAAGGAGGCAGAGGGCTCCCGCTCCCTCTAACCGCTCGAGAGCGCCATCTCCTGAAGTGGCGGACGAGACGGCCGGAGACCCCCGTCTCGCTCCCATGCTCTCGGCTCGTAATCAGCATGTCCTCGAGGAAATCAACCCTCGAGAGGCGGCGAGTGCTGTGAATCTTAGGATACCTCGAGATAGGACTGCTCCAACTCCAGGGGGTCCTCAACTCCTCGAGCACACCAGTCCTCATCCGGTCACCCAGCAGGACCTTTAGCAACTAGCTGATCGTCTCAGCGACAACTTCGAACGTGGCCTCCGAGCCCTGATGCTAAATTTCCAGGTGGGAGGAGAAGGAACTTCGAACAAAAATCCTCTACCTCCACGACCTCGGCCAATCACAGGTCATCAAGCGGACAACCAAGATCAGCCGCAGGTCATTGCCCTCGATCCCCCGGGTTCATCACGGGTGTCTCGACGGGCAGCTCAGGCCGCCCCCGGGAAAGGGGATGCCCGACATGTCATCAACGAACGTTACAGGAGGAACGACAATCGCGACGCCAGGGACATCTTAAATGAAAAAAGGGGTCAGTCCAAGCCAAAGAACGCCATCCCCCACCCTAACCGGGAGCAGAGGGAACCTCGAGAGAGGGAACCTCGAGAGGGGGAACCTCGAGAGAAAGAGCCTCGAGAGCAAGAGACACATGGAAAGGAACCTCAAGAACATAAGCCTCGACAAGAGAAAGAGCCTCGGCGCCGATGGGGCCATAGGCAACGGTCGTCGAGCTCCGAGTCCAGTCATGGATCAAGCCTTCAAATGGGGAACCTGAGATTCACCACACCATTAAAGAGAATATTATGAGAGCGTTTACCCCTCGAAAGGTCAAGGTTCCCCCGATTGACCATTATGGCGGGACAACTGACCCCATCGACCACCTAGCCGCCTTCAAGGCACAAATGAGCATCCAGACCAGCAGTGAGGCCGCATGGTGCAAGTTCTTTCCCACCACCCTGAAAGGCCAGGCTTTAACTTGGTTCACCAAGCTGCCTTACGGGAGTATATCGAGCTTCACCACCCTCGAAACGGCGTTCAAGCAGAACTTCATCGCAGGAAGGAGGCATCGGAAAACCAACATTCATCTCATGTCGATCAGACAACGGAGGAAGGAGGACTTAGCAGATTACATCAAGAGGTTCAACGCGGAGTCCCTCAAGGTGTATGACCTACAGGATAGCGTGGCCTTCACCGCTCTTATGTCAGGATTATTCCCTTCGAGTAGGTTCAAACTGAAGCTGGCCGAGAGTGAAGCCTCTTCGTTCTCAGAAGCCATGAACCTGGCCCAGAAATTTATACAAACCTCCGATATCTGCAAAACTCATGAGGAGCCAAGCTCCGGGAAAAGAAAGCATGAATACACCCCACGGGCAGACAATCCCAGGGATGCCCCTCGAAAAGAAAAAGACAAGAAGCCTCGGTTGGAGAATCATTGGAACGACCCTCGATACAACCTGAACCAAAGAGAAATCTACCTAGACATCAAAGGGAAGTACCCCTTGCCAAAGCCTCATCCAATTCGAACATCTGTCAATAAGCGAGACAAGAAACTCTGGTGTGAATTCCATCATGACTGTGGCCACACCACGAGAGAGTGCCGAGAGCTCAAAAGAGCCTTGGACAAGTTGGCTGACGAAGGAAAGCTGAATCGGTATCTGAAGACCCAAGGAAAACAAAGTCGAGCCCCGCCGGAAAAACAACTCGAAGCGACGAGACCGCAGGATACTAATGTCATCGCAGGTGGATTTGCTTAGGAGGCTTAACCAGCCGCTCTCGCAAGAAACACCTCTACACCTTGAAACACGGAAGTGATGTAAACTCTACTGCCACATGCCCGACCATGACCTTCAAGGACAGTCACCGGCCAATACAAACCCCGCATGATGACCCCCTGGTTGTCGAGATGAAGATTGCCAACCTTCGGGTAGGCCGCGTTTTGATTGACAGTGAAGTTCCGCGGATATTATCACTATGGATTGTTTGAGGAAGCTAAATACACGAAAAAGATCTTAGTCCCATCGATCAGCCGCTGGTGGTTTTGGAGGTCAATCAGTTCATCCGCTAGGCTCGGTCAAGCTACCGACCCGGATGGGGGAAAAGAAGGCAGGCCGAAATGTGTCGTCGATTACCTCGTGGTCGACACCAGCCTTCCCTATAATGTGATCATTGGACGACCCACTCTCAAAAAGTAAAAGCAGCCATATCAACGTATCAATTGCTCTGCAGTTCGAAGGGGACGACGGAAAGTCGCTCAATTATTCGGCGATCAGAAGTCTGCTCGCGAGTGCTACGTCAATAGCCTGAAAAGCAAGACGGAGGGACCCACTCGAAAGAGGAAGAGCCCCGAGCCAGAAGAGCCCCTCCCTTCATGGGACTCTAGTGGCTGATAATCCAAAGCGGTATGAGCGACCTCCCCCGCTGATCGAGATGAAGAGGTACTCATTGACGAGGAGCGGGGTCGCACGGTTCGAATAGGGAAACAGGTCCCCGAGGAGACTAGGGTCCAAATCCTGGAAGTCATAAAGGAATTTCAGGACGTCTTTGCTTATTCCGTCGATGAGATGCCTGGCATCGACCCCAGCTCATGGTACATCGACTCAATATCCAGGAAGGGCATCGGCCAGTCAAGCAGAAGCTCAGGCACCAGGAGCCGAGAGGAGTGCAGCAGCCTCCGAGGAGGTCCAGAAATTGTTGGCCGCGGGGTTCATTCGAGAATGCCAATATACTAATGGTGGCCAAGTGGTCTTAGTCCGAAGCAAAATGGAACATGGAGAATGTGTGTCGACTTCACAGACTTGAACAAGGCCTGTCCGAAAGACGACTTCCCCTCCCTAAGATCGACAGGCTCGTCGATTCGACAGCCGGTCATGCATTATTTAGCTTCATGGATGCCAATGCGGGATATCATCAGATTCCCATGGCAAGAGGACCAAGTCCATACGGCCTTCACCACAAGTTCGGGGGTCTATTGCTATAAAGTCATGCCTTTCGGCCTCAAGAATGCAGGAGCCACCTATCAACGCTTTGTAAACAAGATGTTCGAGAAGCAGTTCGGTCGTAACGTCGATTTATGTCGACGATATGATTGTAAAAGAGGAAAGAAGAGGATCACGTGTCGACCTAGGAAACACTCTAACTCTCCGCGCCCATAACATGAAATTAAATCCGAAGAAATGTGTCTTCGGCGTGAAAGGGGGAAATGCTGGGTTTCCTCGTCGAGAACGGGGATCGAGGCTAATCCCGATAAAATTCAGGCCATCATCGAAATGAAAAGCCCTCGAACTGTTAAGGAAGTACAACGCCTAACCGGTTGCATGGCAGCCTTAGGGCGTTTTCTATCTCGGTCAGCCGATAAAAGCCTCCACTTTTTTCAAGCTTTAAAGCAAGCAACATTCAATGGGGTAGTTCAGCGGAAGAAGCATTCCAACAACTCAAGAGTCATCTCGCAAGCCTTCCCAAATTGGTTTCACCTTTACCAGGAGAAACACTTTTCGTCTATCTCGCAGTATGGACAATGCTGTAAGTACGGTCCTCGTAGCCGAACGAGAAAAAGCTCAGCACCCGGTGTACTTCGTGAGTCACGCCTTTCGAGGCGCTGAATCAAAGTATCCCCCGATTGAAAAAATGATCTTCGCTCTAGTTCTAGCCACTCGAAAACTCAAGCCCTACTTCCAAGCTCACCCTATCAGAGTACTTACAAGTCAGCCCATGCGGAAGGTAATGGAAGGGAAGAATCAGTCAAGCAGAATTACGGATTGGGTTACCCAGTTATCTGATTATGGTATCGAGTTTGAGCCCCGGTGCGCCATCAAAGCCCAGGCCCTCGCCGACTTTATCGCAGAATGTACTCCTCGACCAGAAGCTGTCGAAGAAGGATTTTGGAGTCTCTTTGTCGATGGGTTTTCATCAAAAGTGGGGTGCGGGGCTGGCCTCATGATCCTTGACCCACAGTCCAACAGGACTGAGTATGCCGTCAAGTTCGACTTCACTGCTTCGAACAATGAGGCCGAATACGAAGCACTACTCTTGGGCATACAATTATGCAAGGCGGCCGGCGCTCGAGAACTCAAAGCCCACTCCGATTCTCAATTGATCGTAGGGCAGGTAACTGGGGAATATGAGGCTAAGGAGGATAGCATGCGCATGTATTTACGGAAAGTAAAAGAAGAGATCGCTAGCTTATCTCACTTCTCGATAACTCATATCCCACGATCGGAGAACCAGCAAGCAGACGCCTTGTCAAGGCTAGCTAGTTCAGTAGAAGACCTCTCGCCTCGGCCTATAATGTGGGAAGTTTTGAGGGCTCCCAGTATCAACAAGGCAGTAAATACACTCGATAGAAGCCCCACTTGGATGGACAACATCATAGCTTTCATTCGAGATGGTAACCTTCCTGACAATGAGCTCGAGGCCGAGCGTATACGACGGCGAGCAAGATGGTTTGTATATCACGAGGGCCAGTCGTATAAAAAATCGTTCACCCACCCACTTCTTCGTTGTCTCACCCCCGGAGAAGGAGACTATGTCCTTCGAGAGACACATAGAGGATCGTGTGGGGGTCATCAAGGAGCGCGGACCATAACTGCGAAAGCATTGCGAGCAGGGTATTACTGGCCTACCATGAGGGAAGACGCCTCGGCCATGGTCAGAAAATGCAAAGAATGCCAGATGCACGCTAACTTACCCCATCAAGCTGCAAGTACCCTTACCACTATCCAGGCCCCACTACCCTTCGATATGTGGGGCATGGATCTCCTAGGGCCATTTCCACCCGCGTCCGGCCAGCGAAGGTTCTTACTAGTCGCAGTAGATTACTTCACTAAATGTGTCGAAGCAGCACCTCTGGCTTCGATTACCGACAAGCAAGTTCAACAATTCATCTGGCAGCACTTAATCACACGGTTTGGAGTCCCCCGAGTACTCATATCGAACAACGGCCGCCAATTCAATAGCGGTCCTACACGCGACTATTGTTCTAGGTTCGGGATTGAGACCAGATTCTCTGCCGTTAGTCGACCACAGACTAATGGGCAGGCCGAGGCGGCCAACAAAGTGGTCCTAAAGGGGCTTAAGACGATGCTCGAAGGAGCCAAAGGTTCATGGATAGATGACCTCCCAGGAATTCTCTGGTCCAGCAGAACCACCGTTCGAGAAGCGACCGGCCACTCACCCTTTAACCTGGTCTACGGCAGCGAGGCTGTTCTACCCGTCGAATTGGGCATCCCTTCCCCCCATATCACATTCTACGACCAGGAAAGCAATAATGAGCGGAAAAGGCTTTCCCTCGACCTTCTCCCCGAAACACGAGGGACAACCCTCCTCCGAGCTATTTCCTACAAACTCAAGCTCACCCGATTATTCAACCGCCGCGTCAAGAAGCGGCTTTTCAAGTCAATGACTGGGTGCTCCGGAAATTTGAGTCCAGGGGCGACAACCTAGTCTGGGAAAGTTACAACCCAACTGGGAGGACCATACCGTGTGACCTCGATAGTACGCCCTGACACCTATCGACTCGAAGATCAAGAGGGCCGACCGCTACCTCGACCATGGAACGCAGATAATCTCCGAAGATTCTATGTTTAAATTGGTTTGTCCCTCGAGTGTGGGGGCATACCACATGCTGATCATCTTGTAAGACACTGAAACATGTGTCCAGTTATTTTGTAAGGCATTAAAAATATGCCGATGTAAAATCGCCTATTTTTTAGGCATCATCAATAAAGTTAACCTTTTTAAAGTAAATACAAGTGTTCTCGAGTTCTCTGGGGCTCATTGGACCTGAAGCTACCTCGATCGAAGTCTCTAATGCTCTCGAGTTGCCTAGGGCTCATTGGCCCTGAAGCAACCTCGATCGAAGTCTCTAATGCTCTCGAGTTGCCTAGGGCTCATTGGCGCTGAAGCAACCTCGACCGAAGTCTCTAATATTCTCGAGTTGCCTTGGGCTCATTGGCCCCTGAAGCAACCTCGATCAAAGTCCTTAGTATTCTCGAAGTTGCCTTGGGCTCATTGACCCCTGAAGTAACCTCGATCGAAGTCCTTAGTATTCTCGAAGTTGCCTTGGGCTCATTGGCCCCTGAAGCAACCTCGATTGAAGTCTCTAATATTCTCGAGTTGCCTGGGGCTCATTGGCCCCTGAAGCAACCTCAATCGAAGTCCTTAGTATTCTCAAAGTTGCCTTGGGCTCATTGGCCCCTGAAGCAACCTCGATCGAAGTCTCTAATGCTCTCGAGTTGCCTAGGGGCTCGTTGGCCCTTGAAAGCAACCTCGAGTAAGGTCTGCAAAAAATCACTTAAAGTACAAGTATCGACAAATTCTAGAAAAAGCAAGTAAAAACTCGAAGGACAAACCGATAAAGAAAAGCAGAAGTATTATTCCATTAATCATAAGTACAAGCCATCTAAGGCATTACAATGCAAGCCCAAAGAAAAAACTAGATCAAACAAGAAATCCTAAGGGTACAATGTTAACCCTAGTAGGAGACATAAAGAAAAGAGAAGCCAAGGGAGAAGGAAGAGAAAAAGGAGGAAGGCTCGAAGCAGGCCACAGCTCGTCCCTCGAGATTAGCTGGGTGGGGAGCTTGTTCCTCGCCCGACCCTTCTTCCTGAGAGAGTGCCTTGACACCCTCCTCTACCTCACTCCAAGAAAGGCTGGGGGCAAGCTTCTCGAGAACCAGCCGGACCTTGCGAAGCGCCTTGGTCTGACCAATCTCGGAAGCCTGCAGAGAGGCGTCCTCGAGGAAGGTCCTTCCCTCCTCAGACTCTTTCCAGTCAAGGACAATGGCCTCCCGGCACTCTCGAGCTTTGGCGATGGCCTCCTCGGCGCTCTTCCGAGTTCTCTCAATCTTCTCCTCGGCCCTCTTGCAATCCTTGGCTGCGGCCCTCTGCCTCTTGCTAGCAGAGTCCCTCTGCTTGAGGGAGATGTCGCGCTCCTGCTCCAGCTCGGCCTTCTTCTCCTCGAAGGCCCTCAAAGAATTGGCCATCGACTCTCGAGCCTCGGAAAGCTGCATCTCAGACAAGTGTAGCCAGTTGACGAGAGTATGCCTCTCGTCCCAGGACATTTCCCCCAAGGCCAGCCCGGGGGTAGACCTCCGAGCCAAGGACAGCACCCTAATCGATAGCTGACAAAGATCGAGGAAAAGAGTCAGAATAAAACAAAAGAATGTTGAAATTAGAAGCAAGAGGGTTTAATAAAAGAACTCATCATACCTCGATTAAGGTGGCCTTGACGGCTTCGACTTCTTGGCCACCGGGCGACAGGCACGCCCTCTCGTCCAGCTCAGTCACCAGATGCTCCGAGGCCTTGTCGAAGCGGGCAGCCATCTCAGCTCTCGAGAGGGCAGAGAAAGGTAATCTCATAGCTTCCTCGAGAAAGGGCTTCCCCTTCGAGGACGCCACGACTACGGCCGCACTCGAAGGAGCCGCGGCAGAAGGGGCAGGAGGATTCTCAGGCTTGGTCGAGGAAGGTTCCTCGACTTTGCTTTCTATCGGCTCCGTCTTAGGAGCCGAAAGAGACGGTGGCTGCTTCCCTCCTTCGAAGGAGGGGTCCGCCTCCTTCTTCACCACGGGGGATCCCGTGGGGGCCCCCGAGATGGAAGAAGAACCTAGGCCAGCCTTCGCCAGCCTTCGACGTTTGGCAGCTCGAAGCGCCTCGGCTGTTATCATAGGGTAAGACATCTTGAGATGAAGGTGAAAGAGGAAGGGAGAATCAAATCTTACAGGGAGAAGTGAGAATGAGATTGTGATACCCCTTAGGACTAATTGTCCGTACTTATAGGCAGTATTGGTTGCAAGTCCCCAGAAAGTAGCATTAATTATCTCCATTTAATGGGCTCCCACGTGGCAGAGCCCAAAAAGGATGCGCATGTTCCCCATGCATGCACTAGCTGACTACCTCTGACATTCAGCCACAAGAACACTCAAGCATCGAGTGACATCCCACTTCGAGCAACACAAGCAAAAAATGAACAAAAGATGAACAAAAGATGAGCAAAAAATGAGCATTCATTTCTATAAAAGGCCGAATACATCCTAAAAACCACGAGGGTTTAGCTAAAAATGAATATTCATTTTTACCAAAAGAGATAAAATTAAGGTGCCTCGCAGGGTGTAACTAATGGCAAAAGATAAGCATAAATCTAGTCAGAGCTGCTCGAGGAATCACTCTCGGAAGTCTCAGAGACCGCTTCGACCTCCTCACTATCAGAAGAGCTCTCGTTCGAGTCCGCTTGGGCATTCGAGCTCTCTGGGACCACCACCTCCGGAACCTCGAGCTCTGCAGAAGCCTGAGGGTCCTCGACATGTTGGGGCTCCTCATCCAGGACCTCAGCAGCGTTGGCAGCATCGTTCACTTCGAGCACAGGGCTGGTCTCCTGGCCCTCGTGAAAGGCCTCGTCAACGGAGATGTTGTACTCCGCCTCGACCAGAGACCAGCTAGCTCGAGGATACACCTTCCTAAAGGCAGCCTCGAGCCTCTCGACCGCCTCCCGAGTGGCCACTTCGGATGCTTCCAGACCCATGTCCGCCGCAAATTCGAGACCAGACCGCGAGTTTTCCATTCCTCGATTATCTCGTCCCGTTTACGCTGGACACTGTTCCTTTGGCTCGTTAAGTCCTTGACCCTGTTCTCAAG
Source organism: Beta vulgaris subsp. vulgaris (assembly GCF_026745355.1). NCBI lineage: Eukaryota > Viridiplantae > Streptophyta > Magnoliopsida > Caryophyllales > Amaranthaceae > Beta > Beta vulgaris. The sequence continues at coordinate 17,695,560 of NC_079210.1, read as the reverse complement.
GGTGGTTTTCTCAACAGCCCAAGCGGCCCTCTCATCCTCGAGCGTCTTGTTTAAGGCCTCGATCTCCTTAGCTTGCTCCTCGCACAACCTCGTCTTCTCCTTCAGACCCTCTCGAAGCTTGCGATGGCCGGCGGTGTATCGATGACTCATTACCGTCATACGAATCGAGTGCTGAAAGAAACAAACCAAGTTAGAAAAGTAAGAATAAGGACCAGAAGAATAAAGACTAGGCCCAGGAGAAATTCCAACTTACATCAACCCAGGATGAGTGAAGCTGCTCGGCTTCCTCCTCCTCCGAATCAGAGTCAAATCGGGCCTCGAACCGAGCCTCTTGGCCAACGAGTCGAAGAGGTCGGCCTTCTCAAGGGTCGACTTCTGAGTGAAGTCACGAAGGTCCTCTTTGGCCTCCACCACCTTTCTCTTCTTAGCGGGGGGAGGTACTCCCCCCCCTGAGCCAAGGAGTCTCCAGTCTCCGAGGTCGCAGCCGATTTACCCTTGGACCTCGAAGCCTCCCTTGCAGCTCGAGGGGCGCCCTCTACCTCAGCAACTCTTCTCTCGGCCTCCTCTCGAGGCGCGATAATGGCAGACCTCGTTGCAGGGCGGAACTTCAACCTCTTCGAAGGATCCTGAAAAAGGGAAGAGTGAGACAAAGCAAGCATACTAAACAAGATATAACTCGAGCAAAGGTTACCTTTGGGGCCCGGGGGACTTTAATCTCGCCTTTCGACAGCTTCATCTTAAGCTGCTCTTGAACCCGTTGGTTGGCGGTTAGGCGCTTCTGCATCTCCTCGTCAAGTTCTTGGCGAGCTATGACTGCCAAAGACAAAGGTAAGCGATTAGTACATTAAAAACGGAGGTAGGTGGAGCGCCTTAAGCATACAAAGTCCCTACCCGGAGGATAGGCCAGGCTTAACCCATTGCGACAAGAAGTGCTCATTGCTTAAGTCATCCACAGCAGGGTTCCAGTACTGAGGCACCTGTTTCTTGTCCCCCCTATCGAGGATGGTAAGACACTGGCAATAAATGGCTACCCGAGCCTCCTCCTTCGACATGGGAGGCACTGACCTGTTCATCCACAGATTGGGGCCCTCAACCAAAGGAACCACTGGGAAATCCCACGGCTCAGCTCGATATACGTACAAAAACTCAATACGAAAGTGCTGCTGATTCGATGGCATAATACCCACAACCTTGTAGGGAAAACGGACCCGGAAGCTCCACCAGCCCTCTCCATTCGAATGAGGGGACATGACGACCAATTTCATCATATTCCTCCATAGTACCAAGGAAGGCTGGGTACCCATCATTTTGCAGATAGCTAGGAAGCCAACCATCGAGCCCACACTGTTGGGCATCAGTTGGCACAAGGCCAGCCCATAAGAATCCAATACCTCGATTATAAAGGGATCTATGGGAAACCTCAGCCCCACCTCGAGGTGGGCTTTGTATACCGCTATGCAACCGTGGGAGGAGTGCAACCGTCTCTACAGGCTCCGGGATGTAAAGAGCATAGGGGTGTCTGATGAAGTATGAGCTTTCGAGAAAGCGTGGTTATCCGACAAAAAGTCCATAAACGACCCTCGATTGTGGAAGCGGCTATTCCCTTGGGCAGGTTGTCCTCCTCGCTCCTACCACTGGTGTCGCGGTAAGGGAATTACTCTCGTTACTCTCTTCCATCACTCGAACAACCTGGTTATCGAGGAGATCATCTAAGTAACTCCTAATGGCTCGGGATCGAGCAATTGTAACAAGGTGGGGAGGATTATCTAGCTCCCCCTCCCCACCAGAGAGCACGGATAACCCGTCGCTCGAGTATGGTAGGGCGTTAAGGACCTGAGCAGGGTCCATGCACTCGAAAGCCACGGACACCATAGGGACCCCCCGATGAATACCCCGTCGAACAAAGGTTCTAGGAGGGGAGGAGGGGTCCCCGAGCTGGAAGAAGTTCTCCCCAGGTCCATCGATGGGGGACTCATGAAGAGCGGTCCATAAGGGCAATAAAAAGATAAAGAAAGAGATCGTACCTTGTTTAAAGACACACCCTCAAAATCCGTCCGCACCACGAGGAAAGGCTATCGATCTTCAGGGCTCTCGAGATCGTAAAGAAAGAAGGAAGGCAAGATTCTCAAAAGGATCAGAGCAACGCAAATGAGACAAAAATCAAAGTACCTGTCTTCACTTATATAGACCGCTTGAAAAGGACGGTTTACCTTCCGACAGACTCCAGACCACCTCAAGACGCCACGTCAATGGGCCTCCCCAAAAGCCCAAGAGAGTGCTAAGCATCCTGGACTGACACCACCCGGTTCCTCCGAAGCTTGGCTATGAACCTAGCTCGACCCAACGTAAGCATGTTCGGGCTCTCTCGAAAAACCCATCCGCCGGAGCTCTAACTCCCTGGGCCAGTCGCGCCCAGACGGAGGCCAAAGCCCTACCCTTAGGCACCTCACCCTGATCGAGTGAGGGATATCTCGAATGGCTTCATCATCGAGATTGACGCCCGTCAAGCGCCACGACGTCATACCCCTCGAGTGAACCAGGGACGCCTGGGTAATCTCGAGCGAGGCTACTTCCTCAGTATTGTCCGTAGCTCATCACCCCACAATCACGAGCGAAGACTCAGAACTCCTTCAAGTTATACAAACCCGGTCGATAGCTTCGAACGAAGTCTCTGAACCCCCTCGAGTTGCTTAGGACTAATCGACCGAAAAGCAACCTCGAGTAAGGTCTCCAAAATCCCCCGAGTTGCCTAGGGCTCAGTGGCCCTTGAAGCAGCCTCGGGTAGGAACCCTGAACCTCCTCGAGTTGACAGGGGGTCGTCAACCTCACGTAACCTCGAGCGAAGTCCTTAAGGTCCCTCGAGTTGCCTAGGGCTCATTGGCCCCTGGAGCAACCTCGAGCGAGAACCCTGAACCTCCTCGAGTTGCCTAGGGCTCATTGGCCCCTGGAGCAACCTCGAGCAAGAACCCTGAACCTCCTCGAGTTGCCTAGGGCTCATTGGCCCCTGGAGCAACCTCGAGCGAGAACCCCGAACCTCCTCAAGTTGCCTAGGGCTCATTGGCCCCTGGAGCAACCTCAAGCGAGAACCCTGAACCTCCTCGAATTGACTGGGGGTCGTCAACCTCACGTAACCTCGAGCGAAGTCCTTAAGGTCCCTCGAATTGCCTGGGGCTCATTGGCCCCTGGAGCAACCTCGAGCGAAAACCCTGAACCTCTTCGAGTTTCCTGGGGCTCGAAGGCCCCCAAACAATCTCGAAACAATGTCTTGGAGGTCCCTCGAGTTTACCTGGCTCAAGCGTCCCCTACGCGATCTCGAAAGAGGTCCTTGAGACCGCTAAGGCTGCCTAAGGTTCATTGGGTTCCGCGAAACACACGATGGCGACCGAGGCCCCACCATGTATTTCGCGTGGGGTTAATGTTTGGGCCCAAACCTGGGCCCCCGGTAATCAAGCCTAAATCCTCCCCTCCAGCATGGAAGCCTCCCAGTGGGGCCCACCAGCCTTGAATTCCGTGCCTACATGGCAGGGAATTTCCTCACACTTTTCAACGCCTATAAATGCGGGGCAGATCCCCATTTATTGAGGTACGCAATCCTAGACAGCACACTTGGCAACCATTAATTAATACACTTACTGACTTGATCGTCGGAGGGGCGATCCCGGATCCACCCTTTGGGTAGTCTAACCTTCGCTTTGTGCAGGTCTCCGAGCAAGCAGGCCTTCGTCAACCCTAATCTCGATCATTCCCACCTAATACAAGTTTTTACTCGAAACAAACCACAAGAGCAACAAGGTGGACATGTGGATCTGAATTTGGGCCTTGAGCAACAAATAGCGGCCTTGCAAGCCGACTTTGGCCAACTTTGGACCGAATTTGGAGAGGTTCGACGTTCCAATGATAACATGGCCCAAGCCCTCGAGTTAATGAGAACGAGCTTTGATTCTTTCACCACCGCATTGCAAGATTTACGCGGGCCCTTCCACAACTTTTACCCAGGTAGTTTGAGCTCACGTCTATGGCCTGATGAAGGTCACAACCAAAGAACTAGTTTCTTTTTCTATTTCTCCATGTTTGAATATTAGGGACAATGTTCATGCTAGTTTGGAGGAGAGAACTAACTCTTATTTGCTCCATTAACAATCCAAATCCCTTTGATCCAAATCCCTATAATCCAAACCCCAATAATCCAAATTCATTTAGTTAGTTGTCATTTGTAATTTAAAAAAAGAAAAAAAAAAGATTTTCCTATTCTTTTAGTTAATCTTAATTTGTTAGTTTATCTCACTTTTCTCTTGGAGTTGTTGGTCTTTTTCCATGTTTCATAGGTTGGATCTCAAGCTAGACATTATGGACAGTGATGAAACAACAATGTTACTCTTGGTCGGCTTGGTGTTGGAACCTATTTGGTGAGATCGATCCAAACATACTCTATTTTTTTTATGTCTTGGTTGCATTTAGTTTAGGGTAGTTTTAGGATGGAGATGATTGTTCGAGGTTTTTTGTTGTATTCGGGACTTGAATCCCCTTGAGAACATTTGGATAATCGTTGGCATTGCACCACAATTTTTGTTTATTGATTTATTTTGGGATTTCTTGAATCTGTGAGGACCTTGACTTAATTCTTCATGCTTGTGCATGTTTATTTCCATTTTATTTTGTGTTTGATTTGTTTTCTTTCCTTTTCAAGTTAAAAAAAAGGAAGAAAATTAAGAGATTTTCTTTATTTTTTTTTTTGAAATTATGAATGACAAGCAACTAAATGAATTTGGATTATATGGGAGGGAATTATAGGGATTTGGATCAAAGGGATTTGGATTGTTAATGGAGCAAACAAGAGTTAGTTCTCTCTCCCAAGCTAGCATAAACATTGTCCCTAATGTTCAAAACATGGAGAAAGAGAAAAAGAAACTAACTCATTGGTTATAACCCTCATCGGGCCATGGACATGAGCTCGAACTACCTGGGTAAAAGTTGTGGAAGGGTAAAAGAATGAAAGCTCGTTCTCATCAACTCGAAGGCTTGGGCCATGTTATCATTGGAACGTCGAACTTCTCCAAATTCGGTCCGAAGTTGGCCAAAGTCAGCTTGCAAGGCCGCTATTTGTTGCTCAAGGCCCAAATTCAGATCCACATGTCCACCTTGTTGCTCTTCTGGTTGATGTTGCTCGGGGAGCATTTTCTTCCCCATATTCCATTTCTTCATCTTCTTGCATTTGTCCATCGGGCACCCAATCAAAATCCGCCTCAAAATTCCAATTATTAGGTTCGTAAATGACGGTGCTCATCTCATTACGGAGGTAGGCATAGTAACGATGGCTAACCATCCAAACATAGCCATCATTATTGGCTTCATCCTCTAACCAAAACATAGCCCCTAGGCTTTGCATGTCGATGGTAGTGGATCCCGAAACAATCTCCAAACCTTCAAGATCAATATCTAAAAAAGAAGAAGATATGAGAGTTATCATGCCCCCAATTGTAATGACATTGGTACTCGTGGCAACATCCTCAAGGTGTGGTCCATCAACCAACTCCCAATGTTGAGTTGTTCATTCTCAACCGACAAGTGTCACAAAAAGTAAAGTTCACTGTTAGAAATCGTTCCTAAACTATCCCCTCTAGCAAAGATGGTGCTCGCAAAAAAGTCTTTGTGTTAATCGAAATGCGGGGTGAATTATTCTAGTGTCCTTGTCCATCCTAGGATTGAATGAGAATTGACCCGTGATTGCTCTCCAAAAGGGTTCGGCTTGAAATTTCTTAGAAAATAGGAGCCTAGTAGAACCATGGGTTCCATTTCGAGGACAACCGAGGACTTAGTTCAATTTTTTTAATGTCATTTTTCTATTTCATCCCATTAATTGAAATGTCATGAAACGTGGGGAACCATTAGTCTCACGAGTGACATGGAAGGTGGAAAGGAATTCTAGGGTCAACCTAGTGTAAGTCAATGCATGTCATCCTAAACACGCCTCTAATTTCTTTATACCAAAAAGTTGTTGCATATCATTGTTTATTCCTAAGGCCTCCGCTACACCTTTATTGTAAAAGCGAGTTGGGCAAAGTTTTCTTGTGTGAATCCTTAGGCAGTTGGCCATGTGGGTGGGGTCAATAAGAGCAATGCCATGGGTGCTGATTTGTGGAGGGTCGATGGGTGGTGGAGGGGCCGGGGTCCTAAGACTTGCGGAAGAGGTGTTCCTAGGTTGGTTTCAACGTGAAGCCATAGTATGTCAACAAAAACAACTAAGGTGCAACACAATAATCCCAACACAATAATCTCAAAGCAACTAACCCAACAAAATAAGGACCTCAAGAGATAGCAATGGCAACAAAAATATTCAACAATAGCAACAATGTTCCCAACTATTCAACAAAAACTTCAAACAAAATTACTCCGTCAAGAACTTCTCAACAACACAAAAGACTACCAACAACTATGAGTTATTACTCCACAAGTCCACAACAATAAGTGACAATTATCAACCAATTTTATTATTATTATTTGTTTTATGTTTTTTTTTTACTAACTAAGCCCAAATTATGCTAGAATTCAACCAACAAACAACAATTTAACACAACTGTGAATCAATAGCAACAAGTAAAACAACAAAAACCCATTGAAATGAACTTATTCAAGTATACTTGAAGCAAAGGGAAGAAAGGATTATACCAACAATGTCGTGGGTGATGAACCAGCAAATGAACTTTTCCAACCTTCTTGATGCTTGTAGAATGCTTGTTGTTGACCCAAAAGCTTGAAAATTGAAGTTTGAAAAAAACCCCAATTTGATTTTAAAGTTAGGGTTTATGTGAAAAGTTGGGTTTAAAGTGAAGTAATGAGATGAAAAGGTTATAGGAATGGAGTTTTGGAGTGAGAATGTTGAATTAGTGATGTTTGGAGTAATAAAAATGGAGGTTGCTGATGGGATGTTTTGAGGTGGAAGATGAGTAGAGGAGTATGGAAAAGGGAAGGAGAATAAAATTGAATATGGGGGTTAAGGAGAGAATGTCGTAGCGTGAAGGTTGGGTTTTTTTTTTTTTTTTTTGGGGGGATGAATTTCTGTACAGGTTTACAAAGAAGCACGGACGTGCAATATATTGGCACGGACGTGCCTATCTGATTAGGGCCTATTCTTCGTTTTTGCTTCAATCTGCCACAGTATGCACGGACGTGCCAATATCAGCACGGACGTGCTGACCTGATGAGCTGCATATGTACATATATTCTCCCGCTCTTTTTTTTCATAGAAATATAAATATACACATATACATACAAGTGTTTTATATGTTTATATGTGTAATTATATCTATTTTCCCCCTTTTTTTGTATTTATTTTTTATACCCCCCTTTTTTCTATTTTTTTAATTATATTTATTTATATTAACACTACCATACATAATGGGAATAAGAGTTCGGATTGCCTTTCGAAAAGTGTTGTTTTAATGTCATTAGCTTGACGAATTCACCAAACTAATGCTAGTTCGGGGTGGTTAAGACATCGAACTCATTAAGATGCATTTCACATGCTTCTTCTATAACCGAACCATCATAGTAAATTTTCAACCTTTGCCCATTTAACTGAAACGGTTCGGTTCCCTCATTTCCTATCTCCACCGCACCATGAGGGAACACTTGCTTCACTTGGAAGGGGCCACTCCATCTTGAGTTGAGCTTGCCTGGGAACAATTTCAAGCGGGAGTTGTATAATAAGACCTTGTCACCCACCTTGAACTCTCTTTTGATGTGTTTGTCTTGCCACGCCTTAGTTCTTTCCTTGTATATCCGTGCATTTTCATATGCATCTCTTCGGAGCTCCTCTAAGGCATGAAGGTCAAGCATTATCTTTTCACATGCAGCTTGTAAGTCAAAGTTCAACAACTTAATAGCCCATACTGCGTTGTGCTCTAGTTCAACGGGGAGGTGACATGATTTCCCATAAACAAGCTTGTAAGGGGTTGTGCCAATTGAAGTTTTGCAGGTAGTTCGATAGGCCCATAGAGCATCATCCAATTTCAGAGACCAATCTTTTCGCGACCTATCAACCGTTTTCTCCAAGATTAACTTCACCTCCTAATTTGAGATTTCGGCTTGACCACTTATTTGGGGGTGATAAGCCAATGCTACCTTATGCCTTACGCCATATTTAGCAAGTAGAGCTTGGAAGGATCACTTAGCAAAGTGTGAACCTCCATCACTTATAATAGCACGAGGCACCCCAAATCTAGGGAAGATGACCTTCTTCAACAATTTAATCACCACCTTAGAATCATTAGTGGGAGATGCAATTGCCTCCATCCACTTTGAAACATAATCAACGGTGACCAAAATTTTTTGATTTTCATAAGAACTCGGAAATGGGCCCATAAAGTCGATGCCCCACACATCAAAAATTTACAACTCAAGAATGTTGTTGAATGACATTTCATTCCTTCTTGAGATATTAACGGTTCTTTGGCATCAATCACAGACCTTGACAACTCCCCACACATCCTTGAACATAGTAGGCCAAAAGAAACCACATTTTAACACTTTGTCTATTGTTTTGTTAGCACTCATATGTCCTCCACAAGGTGAAGAGTGACACATGTTAATAACACCTTCGATTTCATTATCCGGGACGCACCTCTGAAAAAGTCTATCTACACATTGCTTGAATAGCATGGGTCACCCCAAAAGTATAGGCGAGCATCATGCAAGAACTTCCTTCTTTGTTGATAAGGGAGGTCGGGAGGAAGGATGTTGTAAGATAAGTAGATGGCAATGTCCGCAAACGAGGGAACCGTGTTTTGAATGATTGCAAAGAGTTGATCATCCGGAAATGAGTCATCAATGGGCATGGGGTCGAGTTGATCTTTATTAATAGGTAGCCTTGAGAGGTGATCGGCTACAACATTTTGGCCCCTTCTTGTCTCGGATCTCAATGTCAAATTCTTGCAATAGGAGGATCCACCTTATTAACCTTGGTTTAGCATCCTTTTTGGCAAGTAGGTACTTCAAGGCCGAGTGGTCGGTGAAGATGATGACCTTTGAACCCACCAAATAGGATCTAAATTTTTCCATGGCATGCACAATGGCTAGAAGCTCTTTTTCGGTGGTGGCATAGTTTCTTTTTGCTTCATCCAAAGTTTTGCTCGTGTAATAGATGGCATGGAGCTTCCCTTCTCTCCTTTATCAAATAACGGACCCCACGGCAAAATCCGAAGCGTCACACATGAGCTCAAAAGGGAGCTCCCAATTGGGCGGTTGTATGATGGGAGCCGAAATCAATGCCTTCTTTAACCTTTCAAAAGCTAGCAAACAATCATTAGTAAACACAAAGGGGACATTCTTTACCAAAAGATGAGTGAGCGGCTTTGAGATTTTTGAAAAATCCTTTATGAACTGGTGGTAAAAACCCGCGTGTCCAAGAAAGCTCCTCACTCCCTTCACATTTGAAAGGAGTGGGAGGTGCTCAATGACCTCAATTTTGGCACTATCTACCTCGATGCCCCTATTAGAAACCACATGACCAAGCACAATACCTTCTTCAACCATGAAGTGACATTTTTCCCAATTAAGCACAAGGTTCACCTCTTGATGTCTTTTAAATACTTTAACAAGATTTGCAAGACAAGTGTCAAATGATGAACCACAAACGGAAAAGTCATTCATGAAAACCTCAATTGAAGACTCAAGCATATCGGAGAAGATACCATCATGCACCTTTGAAAAGTGGAAGGTGCATTACATAACCCAAATGACATCTTTCGATATACAAAGGTGCCAAAAGGGCATGTAAAAGTAGTCNCACGAG